>NC_056739.1:232523569-232678569 GCF_019279795.1 Protopterus annectens
CCAGCTGTTGCAAATGCCGGGTGAGGTATATACCAAATGGGGCATTGTACTCAATCATGGGTCTGATGAGGGAGGAATATAGGGGTACAATGACATCCTTGGATCTGGATGTGAATCCCTTCATGATGAGGTATGCAAGGTAGAATGATTTTCTAACCACTTTGGCAACGTGGGTATCAAATGAGAGGTCGCTGTCGACTTGGGTCCCTAGGTCTCTGATTACTTTTTCCATACTCAGTGGGTTGCTGTCTATGTGATAATTTGTGGGTACTTTGTTTTTCCCAAAGGGGATGACTATACATTTTTTGGCATTTAGTTTAAGGCCGTGACTCCGGCACCAGTTGTCCGTTTCTGTGAGGCCTTTTTGTAGGATGTGTGTGTCTGCTGGTGTATTGACTATGACGCCTAGTTTGCAGTCATCTGCGAACTTTGTCAGCCACAGCCCTTCCGTGTTTGCTTTAACATCTGAGAAATAAATGCCGAACAAGAGGGGTCCCAGGACAGATCCCTGTGGGACACCACTTGTGACTGGCTTTTTGTCTGACATTGCTCCAGCGATTTTAACTTTATGGGTTCTGTCCTTTAGCCAGTTTGCAACCCATCTAGTGACATAAGGGTTTACTTTTAAGCTGTTGAGCTTATCTATGATGCCTGAGTGGGGTATTGTGTCGAAGGCCTTAGCCAAGTCCAGGTATGCTGTATGGTCTGCTTTGCCCTCGTCAATGGCTCTAGTGACTGTTTCGAAAAAGTCAACCAGGTTTAAAAGGCCCTTTACAAAGCCGAACTGGGTGGGGTCAAGTGTCTGTAGGTCCCCTATGTCTCTGTTTATGAGTTCCATAATGATTCTTTCCATAGCTTTGCAGACCAGGCTGGTTAAGCTTATGGGGCGGTAGTTTCCAGGATCTGTACAGGCACCCCCCTTGTGGAGTGGGACCACTGTTGCTGTACTCCAGTGTTCAGGTACATATCCCGAAGTAAGGCTAAGGTTAAATAGCATTTTTATGTGTGGGTTTAGCTCCTCTTGGAGTTCATGTAACACGCAACCCGGGATACCGTCAGGTCCCATTGATGCTGTGTTTTTTGCTTTGTTTAGGGTGGTTCTCACTTGGACATCTGAGATGACAGGGAGATTACATTCAGCTGGGATAAGTATTTCTTCTTTTGGGGGTGAAGGAGGGGAGAAATTTGTACTGAACCTGTCAGCCAGAATGTTGGCAATATCTGTGGGTACAGTGTATTTTTTATTGTTGTGAACCAACTCTGAGCATATCTGAGGGTTTCCGCCCAGGTTTCTAACATAGCTGAAGAAGGCTTTGTGGTTATCTTTAGTGACCTTTGTGATTTTTCTCTCTAAGTTGGCCTTGGATGTTTTTATGAGAGAACGTAGTTTTCTGCTAATGTTGATCAGAGATGTCTTCCCTTCATGGGATTTTGCTCTGACGTGCAGTAGCTTCCTTCTTTTGTTATTCAATTTGTTTATGGCTGAGGTCCACCAGACAGGACGCTTACCTTTGGTGGAGAGGGACTTGGATTTGTTTGGGATTGCATGATCCATGCATTCTTGGAGATGTCCATAGAAAGCATTTGTGAAGGATTCAGCATTGTGGGATGTGGCATCCACTGGCACAGTGGGCTTAAAGGATACCATCTCAGTCTTAAGAAGAGTGAAGTCTGCTTTTGAGAAGTTTTTCACTGTGGTCTTTTGTGCTGGGGGTGGAGGTGGGATATGTATATCCAGGGTGATTAGTTTGTGGTCAGATCTCACTAGTGAGGGGTATACTTCCGGTGTGGAGCATTTTGTCCCCATGTTTGTGATGATCAGGTCTAGTATATTATCTCCCCTAGTTCCCAGGCTAAACAGAAAGCTAACATCCCTGTGTTAAAAATACATATCTTTCAGATGTTCAGTTGCTAAGAAGTCATAAAGCAATACAAAACTTGACATTTTAAACCTACAAATTCCTTTTCTCCAAGACAATAGAAAAAACATCAAGTTCTAGACATATTGTCTTCTTGCTGCATTAACTAACTTTTATAGCACATCATAAAGCACTTAACTTCAACTTATTTTCTTGAAGTTTTGTAAGTTAATCTTCTATGGTCCAGCAGGGTATGCTGTGGTTACATTCTTGAAGCTCAGTACATAACATACAGATCTGTATAAATTATATCAATATTCACAAATGACATAGTACAGTTCTGTACAAATCATATCAATATTCACAAATGACAGAGAATTATTTACAAAATTCCAGATAGCTGGCCTGGCAGTTTCACGATTCCCCCCTCCCCCAAAAAACTCAAACTAGTTTTTCAAGTGACCCTTAAGAAAAATTGCTTGAGAGGGTTGAGCCTATCTGGGAATACCTTACCCCATTCCCTGTCTTGAGAGCCCATCTGCATTCGCATTGCTAACCCCACTGCAGTGCTGCACTGTCATATCATATGCTTGCAACCCTAGACTCCACCTTAGTAACTTGGCATTTTGCTGGCTGACTCACTGTAGCCATGGAAAGAGATTATGGTCTGTAACTATTGTGAATTTCTTTCCAAACAGATAAGGCTGAAGTTTCTGTAGTGCCCACATTATGGCTAGACATTCTTTTTCTACAGTTGCATTGCATTCTTCCCTGGGTTGGGGCCTACAACTGAGATAAACCACTGAGTGCTCTTCTCCCTCTGAGGAAACCTGTATAAGTACAGCCCAACCCCATGGTTTGAAGCATCCACCTGCACAACAATTATTTTCTGTAATCTGGACTGGCTAACACAGGGGCCCTCCTAAAGCTCCGTTAAGCTTCTGAAATGCCTGCTCATATGCTGGGGTCCACACTACCTTATCTGGTCTGTTTTTCCTTGTCAGATTTGTGAAGAGAGCAGCTATGGTACTATAACTGGGGATGAACTTTCTGTACTACCCTGCTGTCCCTAAGAATGCCCTCACCTGCTTTTTGGTAACAGGGGCAGGCCATGTCTGAATGGCTTCCACTTTGGCAGGGTCTGGTCTGATCTTACCACTCACCACTCTATGCCCCAGGTAAGAGACCTCTGCCATATCCACCTGAAATTTGCTAGGCTTAATGATCAACCCTGCCCTCTGTAGTCTGCCTCCAACCTCCCTGACATGCTGAAGGTGCTCTTGACAGGAATGACTGTAGATGGCAATATCATCTAGGTAAGCAAGGCCAAACTCTCCTGATCATGCTAGGATATGATCTACCAGCCTCTGGAAAGTCATTTGGAAATTTTTCATCCCAAAGGGCATCTTTGTGAACTCATACAAGCCAAAAGGAGTCACAAAGGAGTCACAAAGGCTGACCTCTCTCTTGCACTGGGCGTCAAGGACACCTGCCATTAACCCTTGGTAAGATCAATAGTGGTAACATACTTAGCCCCATCCAGCTACTTTAGGGCTTCATCTGTCCTAGGCATGGGGTAAGCATCTGACTCTGACTATTTAATTTCTTGTGGTCCACATAGAACATGGTGCTGCCATCATTCTTTGGTACCAGCACCACTTGGGAGGCCCAGGGACTGCTGGGACTCCTAAATTACCCCCAGTTCCAACATTTCCTTTATCTCCTCCATCAGAGTCTGACTCTCTCAGGCACCCGATAAGGGGCCTGCTTAATAGGCCTTTGGGGTCCTGTAGCCACATGATGCTGCAGCCAAGAGGGTAAACCATGGTTTCCCAGTGAGCATGCCCTCAAACTCCTGTAACACTGCTTGGATTTCTCGAACCTGGGTAGGGGATAGCTGCTGGGACACTGCTACCCCTTCCACTGAGGTGTCAGTCTGAGCCTCACTGAGCAGATCAGTCAACTGATCCCTTTCAAACTCTTCCTACAATCCACTGCAAATACTCAGTATGAGGGCCTCCCCATCATGGTAAGGTTTCATCATGTGAACATGGTAACATTTGTGCCCTTACCTCCTGCCTAGCAGTTCTACCACGTAGTTAAAATCACTGACATTCCTAACCACCTTGTAAGGTCCCTCCCAGGCTGCCTGCAGCTTGTTGTATCTGACAGGAGTGAGAACCATTACCTGCTGCCCTACAGCATACTCACTAGCTTGAGCATTACTGTCATACCAGACCTTTTTCTGCTATTGGGTTTCTGCCAGGTTCTCCTGGGCCACGCCCATGAGTTCTCTGAGCCTTGTCCTGAGGTTTAGGACATATGCCACAACAGACTCCTTGTGGGATTCACACTCACCCTCCCAATCATCTTAAATCAAATCTAGAGGTACCCTCACCATATGCCCATACAGCAAATCAAACGGTGAAAAAATTGTGGATTCCTGGGGAACCTCTCTGTAAGCAAATGACAGGTGGGGCAAAGATTTGTCCCACTCTCTCTTGAACTGGTCTGGAAATGCCTGTAGCATCATCATGAGGGTAGAGTTTAAACTCTCAACAACAACATTAGTCTGGGGATGGTAGAGGGTGGTCTTTAGGTGCTTCTCCCAACAGAGATTTCACAGACAAGCCAGCAGGTCTGACGTGAAATTGGCACCTCTATCAGTCAGTATTTAATTTGGAAAACTTACCCTACTGCAAATTTCTAACAAAGCATTTGCCATCTGTTCTGCCTAAATGGAGGACAGAGCCGCTGCCTCAGAGTATCTGGTAGTATAATCTACAACTACTAGGATATACTTTTTCCCTTGTGGATCTTGCAGCACTCAGAGGCCTCACCGTATTCATAGCTACCCTCTGAAATGGAACCACAATCACTGGCAAGGGCATCAAAGGAGGTTTCACCTTGTCTTCTGCCTTGCCTACCTTTTGGCACTGCTCACAGGTCCTGCAGTACCCTGTTACAGCTCTGGAAATCCCAGGCCAATAAAAGTTTTGCATCATACATCTATTTGTATGTTTTATGCCCATATGACCTGCAAAGAGAGTATCATGGGCTATGGCTAAAAGTGCCAGACAGTAGGGTCTGGGCACTACCATCAGCTGTAGTCTCTCACCCTCTAGCCCTCCCCCAGAGGTCCACTCTGTATACAGTAACCCTTTGTCTAAGTATACAGATTCCCCCTTCCCTTGAGAATCAGGTGCCTCACAAGCACCCTCCCTCAGGCCTTGTAATGTAGGGTCCGAGAGCTGAGCCCATCTCAACTCTGCCTTTGCAACCCTTCCCAGCTCTCCTTCCACAGGAAATCTGGTATTCTCTGACAGTGGTGCCTCATTGTCAGCCCGGGTAGTACTATTCACCTCTGCCTTTGCAGTCTCTCTGTCCAAGGGAACATCAGTGCCCACAAGCAGATGTGCCTCACCTTCAGTCTCACTGCTACAGTGTAGCTCCATCCCTGAAGTAACCACCTCACCAATCCTGGCTGCAAGAGTGTGGTCTTGTATGGATCTCTCCCAGGCTACCAGACTCACATGCTTGTCTCCAAGCCTTACTGTGTGCAACTGCATGAACACATGGCACTGCATTATCAGAATCATTCCCTATTATGACATCTGCAGGGATATCCTCAAACACACCTATTTGCTGGCTTCCTCTCCACCCTCCCAGTCAAGGTGAACCCTAGCCAAAGGTATTGGGAATGGAGTCCCCACTAATGCTCTGATGGGAGTAGACTGCCCAGGGAAGTAGTGCTCCTCTTTAACCATTGCAGACTTCACAATGGTTAGATCATGGGCTGTGTCTCTCTTAGCAATGGCCTCTTTCCCATTTACTAAGATAGGATATAACCTCTTGTTGTAGTTTGTTACCCTTCTTCTCTTGAGACAACTTAATGATGGCATTTTGTCATTTCCACTTACTGGCTCTCCCACATTTTCTTCTTCACCTTGCCTCTGTAGACATCTATATGCCACATGGCCCCATTGGTTGTTAACCCTTGGTCCTGGACGTGTACCTGGATAAGTGGCTTCCCATGCTACTGGTGGACTCTGTTGGGGCAGTCTGGGCTGCCAACCATGGGTTTCCTTAGACCCATGAGTAGCACTGGGTGCCCTTTTTCTGTGCAGTGATGCCCTGCTAGCTAGGTATAGGTCTCCCTTCTTCCACAACTCATCTGCAGTAGTGCATTGTCTTTCAGCTAACCAGATTCTCATGTCCTCAGGGCTTGTTGCCTCACCAAAAGGTCTGCCAGCCCTTCAAAAGAGGTAACCTGAAATCCACTCACCCACCTATGAAAATAAGTGCTTAGTTCAGCAATGTATTCACACACCCTTTCATCTGCCTTGCATCTATGCTCATGAAACTTTTTTCTATAAGCTTCAGGTGATAACTTAAAGCATTCTAAAAGACAGTTCTTTACAACATTATAATTTAAACAATCTGTATCAGACAGTTTAGAAATTAGTGGTTACAGCTTGACAATGGAGTAATGGTGTCAGGATCCGTAACCAGAACCCTTAGTCAACATTATACTGTTTACATACCATTTCAAACATATGACTGAAACTATAAAATTATCACCCTCTTTAAATTGTGGAAGAAATTTATTGATGTTTGTTGCTTCTAGGGTTTGGTTACTCCCTTCCTCATTAACCCCCATGACTCTGGCAAAGAGTCATCATCTCCTTTTCATGTTGCCTCTGTCTCTCATTCTCCTCAACCTTCAGACGTTGCAGTTTCTCATTTTTCTCAGTCTCTAGATGTCTCAGACTCTCTGCTGCTTCTATTTCCAAATGCTTGGCTTCCAGCTCGTCTCTAACTCCAGATGAATTATTAAGTCCTCTGTGGAAAGGTTGGAGCTGTCCATTTTCTGAGAGTTGTACATTCCCAAGGCCAGTCTGATATTCCTCCTGGTTGCTATCCTGTGATGTAGCTGTGACTAAAGCTTCAATCATTTCTGCCTTAGGTTGCCATGCTCCAGTCCTTTAGCCTGGCACATCTCAGCCCACTGGCTCCTTGCCATACTCCTCTGCTGACATGCTTACCTGCTCTCCCTGACTAACTAAGCTATCAAAAAAATACAAGAATTGCAATGTGAAACACGATGTTCACTGTGTGGCTGACCACTGTACATAGGCTACAGGAATTCAATATTCACACCACTACAAGCCAATTAATATGTGATGTGGCTATCTCACCAATGTCAAACAATTAATATGTGATGTGGATATCCCACCACTGTCCACCAATTAATATGTAACACCCTTGACTACTGGGCCAGTGTAGGGGCATCAAAACACACACAGTTCTGTTCAAAGCAGCAAAGTATATGCCTAACTTAATACAAGCAGAGTTCTGTTCAAAGCAAGAATACGCTTAACTTAACAGTTTCTTTCAAAGCAGTAGCAAAGAATAATGCTTAATGCAGGAATGAATAGTTCCACTCAAAGCAAACACTATCAGAGCAGGAACAAATAGTTCAGAGCAAACAGTTCTGTTAAAAGATGGGATCCACACAAAGAATAATTCAAGCAAGCAAAGGATAAGGTTGCCCCCCTACACACCCCCACACCCCCTACTTTAATATTCTCACTCTGAGATTTATTTATTTATTTATTTCAGTTTGATTACCGGGGAAGTCCACTGGGCCAAGAAGTGCCCATTTTCAGTGGAGGCTCGGGGAGAAAAGCTCCATGAACAATACAATACAATAGGGTTACAGAGTGTCGAAGGTAAATACAGGAGCAAAATTCATACAATTAGGAATTTCAAAAGCAATACAATACCTTAACGGCTGCCTAGTGTTAAGGTAAAATGCAGGTGTAAAATTCAAACAGTCAGGAAATACAATACATAAATGTACATCATTAACACAGTTAACAGATTTTTTTTTTTTTAACAATGGATACATGGCAATACTGATATTTACAATATTTACATACTTGGAGTTACGTGAGAAATTTGCTTGATCAGGGACAGTCAGCTGAGTCTAATTTGGGAGAATAGAAATAGAAACTTGGGGGAAGAGTGGAGCAGGGAGTCTAGAGAGCTCAGTGGGGAAAAAAAATTCCCTAGGTATTATGTAGGGTGAAAGCAGGAACATTTCCGTTTAGATGACAGGTATGAGAACAGTTGGGTCTTGAAGGATTCTGGGTTAGGTATTGTTCTAAGTGAGGGAGGGAGAGAGTACCATTTCTTACCTAGAGAGAAGGAGAGTAGAAGCTGTCCAGTAGGATGTTTGGGCTTGTGGATGGAGATTAGGTTTTGGTTTTCAGATCTCAGAGATCAATTTGGGATGTATAGTGGAAGGATGTTTGTTAAGGCTGGGCATTTATCTGGGTAGAATGTTAGTTTGTGAGTGGTGGTAAGTTGGAGATAGTCTAGGTGGTTGGGGAGCTCTAGCCAGTTCAGGGATTGTAGGGTAAGGCAGTGGTGTGTTGAGGTTTTGGATTTGGTGGAAAATTTGGAGATCTTATTATAACAAATTTCAAGTTTTGAGGTGTTGGAAGCAGACAGATTGGTTAGAAGACGTGCTCCATAAAGTAGAGAAGGTAGAAGGTAGGTAATAGCCAATGTATGCCTAGAGGAGTTAGAGAGAAAGCGGTTATTCCTGTAGAGCATACCTAACTTTTGGTGGGTTTTCTTTATGTTTTGTTGTATGTGGATATCGAATTTAAGTTGTTCATCTATGGTTATGCCAAGAAGTTTTGCAGAAGGGACCACTTCTAAAGCAGTGTTGGCTTGGCTTAGGACTTTGAAAGCATTTTTGTCAAAGGAGAAAGCCCTGGAAGGAGAGAAAAGTAAAATTTTAGATTTGTTAGAGTTAAGAGAGAGATGATTTTGGTGCATCGAGTTCTCTGTAGTGGAAAAAGCTAATTATGTTTTAGTCAGAAGTTCAGAAAGGTTAGAGGCAGCACAGACTAAGGAAGAGTCGTCAGCGTATTGGATAACTGTGGTGTCAGGTATGACAGTGTAAAGGTTATTACTAAAGATGTTGAAGAGCAAGGGTCCAAGGATAGACCCATGGGGAAAGCCGGTAGGTGTTGGCAGGAAGGAGGAGGTAGAGTTCCTCCATCTGACAGCTTGAGATCTGTCTGATAGGTAACTGGAGAACCAGGATAGAGTAGAAGGGGTGAGATTAAGATTGGTGAGATGTAAGAGAAGGCGTGTATGGGAGATGGTGTCAAAATCTTTAGAGAGATCTAGCAGTACTGTGGATACTAGAAGTCCAGAATCTCTGGCTCAATTGACTGTTTCAAGGAAGGATAGTAAGGCAGTTATGGTGCTGTGGCCGGGGCGGAAGCCATGTTGGGTGGGTGTCAGTACGTGATTTTGAGTTAAGAAAGGCAGAAGTTGGTGGTGGACACATTTTTCTAGAATTTTATATACTGGAGAGAGTAGGGCAATGGGGTGGAAGTTGGAAATAGTGGTGTTTTTGCCTCCTTTGTGTTGAGGTATAATGTAGGCTGAATGCCAAAGTTTGGGTACATACAACTCTTTTAAGGATCTGTTAATTAGGATGTAGATTGGGAGGGCAATACCTTCGGCAGCACATTTGAGGAAGGAGGAGGGTATGTTATCAGGGGCATTAGAGCATGGCTTTAGTTTGGATAAGAGCCTTTTTATAAAAATAATTGAAACAGGTTTGAGCTGGAAATTACAAGGAGAGTTATTATGGTTGTTGGGTGTTAAGGAAGAAGAGTTGGATGGATTATTGTTTGGGAAAGTTTTGGTTAGCTTAGCTATGGTTTCAGTAAAGAAAGAGTTGAAGTGAGAGCTCAGCTCCATGTCATTTAAACTAGGGTCAGTGCAGGGATTAATCCTGGACCCTGGATGGAGAAGGGAGTTAACTGAATTCCAGAATTGTTTAGGGTTCTTATTATTGTTGGACTGGAGTTTATTATAGTAGTTTCTTTTGTCCAAGGTGATTAGTTTTTTTACTTGGTTGCAGAGTTGGGTGTATTGGAGCAAGGTGGAGGACATTTTATTTTTCTGATAAAGCTTCCAGTATTTGTCACTGTGACACATGATTTGTTTTGTTTCTTTGGTCAGCCAAGGGGATGGATTGACTTTGACTCATTTGTTTCTTGGTGGGACTAGGGAGTTAAGAGTATTTAAGAAGACAGAGTTAAAATGTTCTACAGCATTGTCAAGGGGAAGAGTATTTAGGATTTGCCAGTTAATTTGTTTAAAAATGTTTGAGAAAATTGTAGGGTTAAAGTTGGTAAGATTAAGAGTTTGAATGTAGCGGTGTTGATATTGAGTGGAGTTTGCTGAGCGATGAATGAAAACAGGGAGATGGTCACTAAAGGTATCAGGGATAGTGCCAGAGAGAATTATTGTGTTAGGATGGGAGACTAGAATCCAGTCTAAGGTGGACTCTGGGGGATGATTTTTGTTGGGTGAAGTTGTAGAGGTTAATGGATAGGGAAGGGGATGGTGTGTTGATTTTATTCCAATCAATATTAACATCGCCTAGAATGTAAGTTTCATATTTTATTTCAGTTGAAGCCCAGAGAAGAATATTTTCAAGGGTAGAGATGTTGTCACTTGGGGAGATACATAAGGAAATAATGCAGATATTCTTATGTTTATTTAGTCGTAGGAGACCTGCTGTTAGTTCCGAATTTTTGAATTGAGGGATGGTGATTTGAAAAGGGATTAGGGAGAGAATGTTAGAGTAGATTAGAGCAGAGCCTCCGCCCCTTTTTATTTAATCGGTCGCTTCTGAGGATGTGGAAACCAGGAGGTGAGATTTCAGAGTCAGCAATATGGGTTTTAGCCAGGTTTTGGAGATGGCGAAGATGTCAGGTTGGTTGTGGTTAATCCATGCTTGTACTTGGTGTACTTTGTTGTTAAGGCTCTGGGCATTGATAGTGAAGAACTTAAGAGTATTAAGAGAGAAAGCACGAGAAGAAGGGGAATGGGGTAGAGGGTTATTTGTAGTAGGAGAGATAGGGGTGGGGAGAAGGAATTGTGTGTAATGAGACGGGGGCCAGGGTTAGGATGGATATCTCCCAATAAGGCTAGGGCATTACTGGAGATAACTTTTAGCCTTTTAGGTTTGTATAGTAGGAAGTTGTTTGGGGCTAGCAGTAGTATAAGAGTGAAAGTGTTTGCTGAGGTGGAAAAGAGTTTGGGATGGAATAGGTGCAGTAGAGTAGGAGGAATGAGAGAGGGGGATATGGAATGGAAGTGAGAGAATAGAAAAGGTTGCAGGTTAGTGCAAGGGGTGGTTTGACTAGAAGGAAGGTATGGGGAAGCTTTGGAAGAGTAAGAGGTAGTCCCAAACAAATGCTCGGTGTTGGCTTAAGTTCTGCCAAAGGATACCAACAGTCAATGAAACAAATAATCAATGGCAGAACACAGCTGTATAGTCACAAGTATTTATTAAAAAATCCCTTCTTGAACAAACAACAGGTAAAATAGATGAGCGCTTTCGGGTGTCAACCCTTCATCAGATAAAAACACATAAAAACAGAACAGATTTAAATACCATATCCACCAATGAAAATCAGTAAAAAACCCTCCTATTTTTAAGGGCGGGTTTCATAGGGATAGCATCATTCAAACCAGGTTTCCTATGAGCCATGAGCTCAATTATCCATTTGGATTCTGTTAATTCTGTCAGCTGTTTACTGATTTTCATTGGTGGATATGGTATTTAAATCTGTTCTGTTTATATGTGTTTTTATCTGATAAAGGGTTGACATCCGAAAGTGCTCATCTATTTTATCTGTTGTTTGTTCAAGAAGGGATTTTTTAATAAATACTTGTGACTATAGAGCTGTGTTCTGCCATTGATTATTTGTTTCGAAGAGCAAGAGGTAGCATGGTAAAGAGGAGTTAGCAGTAGAAGAAGGGAGCAAGGGATCAGGAAAGTATAGAGTGTTTGGGAGGGCATGTTTGGAATGGGGAGAAAAGAAGGGAGAAGTGAAGTGAAAGAGAACAGGCTATTTGAGGAGGAGTGGTAAAGAAGTAAAAGGGATTATATTAAAATTGTAGAGAGGGGAGGAGGAGATTTTTTGTAGAGAGGGTGTGGGATGGAGAAGAGGGAGGAGTAGGAGTGGGAGGGGTGAAAGAAGAGGACTATGAGTAGTTAATTGATATAGGTGGGAGGGGTAATAAGGAGAGGACTGAGACTGGGTAATTGAATGGGTGGGAGGAGAATGTGAAGGATAAGTGTAGAGGTGCAGGGGACGGGTAAGATTTGGGGGCAGGGTAGGGGAGTGGAGTGAGCCCGCAGGGTGAATGGAGTGGGTAGAGCCAAAGGAAAGAGAATGTGAGGAAAACAATCAGTAGTGTGTGAGAACCGGAAGGTAAGTTTGGAGAGATGTGTAGGGGGATTGAAAGACTTACAGAGAAGTAGAGTAGTGGGTAGATATCTGGATGGCAGACAGTATAAGCAGATAAGAGGCTTTATGAGGATAGAGAAGGGGGGGTTTGCTGAGTGAAAAGAGGATAGGTAGTCCTGGGATAGTATTGGGGGAGAGAGCAGATGAAGAGATGTTAAGGGCTGTGTAGGGGAGATAGCATAAGAGTGGGTGAAGTTAGTAGAGACAGTAAGCAGGTAAAGGAGCGCCACACTACAGTGGGGAAAAGGGAATATTTCCTTATCCCTACTGTACCACAATCTCTGCACTAGTTTGCTTAGCTGTACATCAACAGTAAACGTTGATGTACAACTAAGGTTACATGCAAAGTGCCTGTTTTTATTACTTCTTTTTTGTTTTTCTCTTTTATTTTTATCTTCACACGAAAGTGCATTTTCGACAAAATGCACTTTTGTGGAAGTGCACTCGCGGATTAGTAATAAATGGATCCTATATATATATATATATATATATATATATATATATATATATATATATATATATATACACTAGACAATCTCGATGTACTGAAATGTCGAAATTCAGTACATCGAGACTGAATAGTGGAAAGTGTAGTTAACCAAAAATACACTATGCCAAATCCGCAAATGTCGAATCTGCCACTATCGTGATGTCGTGTTCATGATGTGTGGTGTGGTTTGTGGATTTATCTGGGGATTCAGGTAAGTGTTGTGTGTTTGAGGATAATGGATAGGGATTTTAGTTTGTGTGAGTGTGTGCGGTGTTTTTATAGGTAGGTTAAGTGTGTTTGTGTGTGTTGTTATGTTTGTTTAGTTAGGTATGTGTTTGTGTGTGTGTGTGTGTGTGTGTGTGTGTGTGTGTGTGTGTGTGTGTGTGTGTGTGTGTGTGTGTGTGTGTGAGATTATGTCCTGGTTTGTGTGTGAATGGTCGTGATTGTAGTATTCGTGATTGTGGGTTTTCGTGTATGTGGTTTTTCGACTATTCAGTCTCGAAATACTGACATTCGACATTTCAGTATTTCAAGATCGTATATTGAATCCATATATTTATATATATATATATATATATATATATATATATATATATATATAGTTCCCTATCAGAAGCCTGAAACACTATAAGCCTGAAAATCAAAATCCTGAAACCAAAAGCCTGAAAATTCAAAATCCCGAAAACCCAAAATCCTGAAACTCAAAATCCTGAAAACACAAAATGGACATACTGACGTCATTGTGGCTTTGCTATTGTTAGCCCTGTGGTGTTAGGTCAGTAAGTGTGCGGTTGGTTTTCTGTTAGGGTTAGGGGCGGTTTAAGTGAGTTAGGGTTAGGGCGCAGGTTAGGTATGTATGCAGTAGTGACAAATATTGGGGTTAGGGGCGGTTTAAGTGAGTTAGAGTTAGGGCGCGGGTCAGGTGAGTGTGCGATAGTGACGGACCTTAGGGTTAGGGTTAGGGTCAGGGTCAGTTGGTAGATATTAGTGTCTTTATAGTGACATATTAGCATTATTTGTGTTTTCAGGATTTTGAGTTTCAGGATTTTGGGTTTTCGGGATTTTGAATTTTCAGGCTTTTGGTTTCAGGATTTTGATTTTCATGCTTATAGTGTTTCAGGCTTCTGATAGGAAACTTATATATATATATATATATATATATATATATATATATATATACACACACACACACACACACACACACACACACACATACACATATAGCAAATGCATTGAGTCTGATATATACCTGGTGAAGCCATTGAGTGAAAGTTTTTAACTAGTGTTTTTAGTAAAGTCTTGTGAATAGTGCTAGTATCATGGTTCCATTGGTTTTATTTTGTTTGTTTATACTGTGTGGATTTGAAGTCAACCAAATTTATCGCCATACACTGTGATTTGGTTTGATTTTAAAACTTAATCACCACTACATTCCTTTCTTTTCCATACACCCACTTGTTATGCACTCTACTATCCATATCACTAATGCTGTTTTCATTTTATTTTTGTTTTTTCTTTCTTTTGTAATAGCATAAAGTAAGAAGATATTGGTATAAAAATATAATTGAACTAGTAGATAGAAGAGTACTTATGCAGAGTGTAATATTTTATCTATGACAGGGTAGTACCACATGGGGGGGTTGGCAGAATTAAAGCAAAGCAATACTTTTCAATGCTCCTAAAAAGTGTGAGATTGTTTCATAGTAGTAAGTTGAAAGAACTAAAAAGTATTCCACACCTTTCTTAGGCTAGCACAGTTCCCTACAGTTGGGACTTTAGCAAAATATAGTACTGGGAATATGAGACAGGAAAATAGGGCAATACAGTGGCACAATGGACAGAAAGAACTCCTCAAAGCCCTTTGTTCTTCAGTTGGATTCCTGCCTAGGGTGCCTTCTCTAGAAATGCTGTATATTCTCTGTATCTGTGTGGATTTTTCTGTGAGATCCAGTTTTCTGCCACATTGCAGAGCTACTTCATTAGATGACTTTGCTTTTCTCTAACTTAACCATGTGTGCATTCCATATGTGGTATTGTGGAGACCTACATTTCAAGATAAGGTAGGATCCAGTCCAGGACTGGCTCTGATGTGCTATGAGAGGCCCCAGCTCTCCTGTGATCCTGGATTGGGTAACTTAGTAATTGCTGAATTATTGAGAAGCTAAAATATTGCCATTTGGAAGAAAAGAAGAGAAAAAGAGGAGGAAATTGGAAGGCAGGGTGAACTAAAAAAAAAAGTAGAGACTCCTAGACAAATGGACTCGGGAGTACAGTTATGAAGGCTAACAGACAAGTTAAATGAGGGAAGCATATGAACAGTGGACATGTAATCAAGAAAAGAAATTAAGAGAGGAAGATATGGAAGAGATAGGCTAGGAGCAATATTACAGAGAAAAGGTGGAGGGACATGAGCAGACAGAGGTGATGAATGATGAAGGGCTTCTATCAATGCCTGCATCTGTTTTTTAATCACTGGTAGGCCGTGCCTCTGCATATCTTCTGCCTTGGTAGTCTGGCTCATCTTTGCTACCACGACATGCTATGACCAAAGTAAATTACATCAACGATTGATATTTGGAATTTGCATTAATGATTACCCTGCCATTCATAACATGTTAAACATGTCAGTGCCAAGACCGATTATAAATGGTGCCATCTATCAATTTTGAGTACAGTGTCCATCTCCTATCAGGATGTTATCAGCTACTATAATGATGTTGGGGCATTTTAACCTTAATGTGCAACTTAGTGGATTCATCCAACTCAAAAGGGGGGAAAAAGAAAACGTAAGGGTATGTACAAGTAACCTTTACTCGGGTCAATAGTACTCAGCTTCACCCAGCAGTTTGTGTCTTCTGCTCTTTGCATGACAGAAGTATGTGATTCTATGTTACTGTTTAATTTCTCTTAGAATATATAAAGAAGCTGATATTCCCATTAAAAGCACCACAGACAAGGTCAAGGAACTATGAAATGTCTGTAGTCTGCAGTGCTTAGAGTTTGCTTAACGTGCTCAGGTGCCCTCTAATTTACATTCGATTTCTTCCCTTTGTGTTGCACAGCTAGTATACACCTGGCGTAGCAGTGAACATGCATCAAACTCTTGTAGTACAGCTCAGAATTTCTCAACCTGAATAGTAAATAGCTGTTGACACCACCATCTTATCCACCAGAGTCTGGCCAAGGGTCACAGTGAAGTCCAATACAAAAGCCCATTGTGATTCCTTCTGCAACACACATTATGTCCACTGTGGACATTCCAGGTGAATGTGCCTGGTTAGGTAAACACCAAAGGAGGCATTGTGCCAAATAAAGTGGAAATATGACTTCTTTGGACCTAGATGTCATATCCTTGCTTATAAGTTGAGCAGCATAGAATGATTTCATAACTACTGTAGACACATGGTGGAAAAATCCCAGGTCACTGTCTACATATATCTCCAAATCCCAGACAACAGGGTCTGCTCCTAGGGGTGTGTTTATCAAGGAGGTAGCTACCTGGTGTGGCCAACTTCCAAAAGGTAGTATTATACATTTCTTAGTATTGAGTTTAAACCATGGCTCTGTCACCAGGCATTTCTGTCTTAGTCTTTACTGGCAAATATTAATGTCCAGGGGGGATTCTGTTACCATTGCTAGTCTGCAGGCATCTGCAAACTTGATTAGCCAGATGCCCTTTACAATGGCCTTGAATTTAGAGAAGTAGATGACAAAAACCTTACCGAGGACAGAACCCTGACAGACGCAACTGGTGACCAGCCTTTTAGTGATGGCAGGTCCCCCTATCCTATCTTCCTGGATCCTGTCTGAAAAACACCTGGCTATATAGCATGTATCATAGAGGTTTATACCAAATTTCATGAGTTTATGATGCCCAAGTGGGGTATTGTACAAAATGCCTTAGCTAGGTCAAATTAGGCAGTATGCACCATTTTGCCCTCATCCCCTACCCTGGCAATCTTCTTGAACAAGTCCACTGGGTTGAGTTGGCATGATCTACCTGCGACAAAACTAGACTAGATTAGATCCAGTGTCTGAAGGTCTCCTTTGTCATTTTTAAAATTCCATGATAATTCTTTTCATAACATTGCATATGGGACTAGTCAGAATTGGTGGTCTGTTGTTAATGGGGTCTGTAGATATCCCACCATTATGCAGAGGGATGAGCATTTCATTTTTCCGTTCATGCAACATGTAGTCACTATGAATGCTAATGTTAAATATCGGCTCTGATATGGTGCCTCCTAAATAGCCTGCAACTTATCCTATGATATTATCCAGGCCCATTAATGCAGTGTTCTTGGCCTTGGAGAATGAAGTTTGGGACATGTCCCCTTGTGATAGTTGTGGGGGAGGTATGTTTGATTAATATTTCCTGAGAAATAAAACTGGAGCTGAATTTCTCAACTACTAGACTTGCTATATTTTCTGGCTTAGTGTAGGCGGCTCCATTTAAAATTGTTCTGTACGTTGTTTTGTACTGCCTTTGAGGTTGTGGATATAGCTATAGAAAATCTTATGGCTGCCCTTAGCTTGGGAAGCTATTTTTATCTCAAACATTGTCTTTGATCGTCTTGATTTGCTCTCTGAGGAGTTTGTTTTTAGATGAGAGTATTTATCTTGCTGGGTTTTGCACTTCCTAAATTTTGTTATGACTTTCTTTCTTTTGTTGAGTAACCTATTGTGCTGGTTGTTCTGAGCTTATTCTTGGTAGGTACAGCTGTATCTCTGTATCTCTTAACATAGAGATCCAGCAGAAATGCCTGCTATGTCCTTGCTATTTCCTGCTGCTCCTACAACTTCTCCTATAGCCTTCCTTTAGAAGTCCGTAATCTATACAATAACGCTTCCCCCCACAGAGAATCGACTCCTTTTGCATTTGACAATTTGCAGCTGCCTCCTTAGCTACTTTTCTCCAGTTCTTTACGGTGTAGTCTGAGACCGCTGAATCCCTGTTGATAAGATAAGTGCCATGTGCTCCCTTTTTGCCCATCTCTTCAGCTGACATAGAATCCCAGTCTGTCATTCAGAGGACAAACAGGAAAGGACTGAGCAAGTTTCTTTGCTGCCTTATAAAGTCTCCCAACATTGTAAAAGCATTATTTTGTTGTCCACTCCCCAGCTTATTAAAATGCGTAATTATCCAATGCAATTGCTAAACAGTGCCTTTTTGGGTTTGTCATATGTTGTTCAGACATTTTCTATAAGCTTCAGGCACAAGCTTGAAAATTCAGAAAGAACACACACACACACACACACACACACACACACACACACTTTAAATTATTATAGACAATCAGAATATGCGGTCTTAATGCATGAATTGCACCGCACCGCCCAGAATCTGGGGAGACAAAACATCATTAGTTGTTAGCCTTGCTAATCTGATGCTGAATTTACATGCACTGAAATGCCAGAATAATAATAGTCACTCATTTTATTATTATGAGGTAACACTTACTGACTTTAGATTCCAGGTCTGGAACACTCTTCCTTTGTCCCATGACCAGGTTATGATGATGGTTCTTTTCTCTTTGGAGGCTATATGCTGTTTTAATCTCTCTGTTGCCTTGGTTTTCATGTTTTTCATCTCTGGGTGAAGTCCAACCTGTATTTTGAGATTAATCTGCTACACATTTGGTGGCTCTTTTACTGCATGTTACAAATCTGAAGGCCCTGTCAGTCTTTCCTAGATCCCAATCTCATCCTTGTTCAGATTACTATCTGAAGGACCTTTTTTCTCATCTTTTTAACCATTTTTCACACAATCATTTTAGCATTTTCTCATTTTGCTTGTTTACCAACCACTCTAAAATATATATGTATACTGATTGTTGCTGCAGGAGTGCATACAATTTTAAGTTTTGCAAAATGTACAGCTCCAGCTGATAATATATTAAACCTGTTGTAGCAAAATGCTAACGTTGGTATCCTGTAGATGCAGCTCTCCATGCTTCACTCAGTATAGCATTCCTTCTCCGAACCACTCCTACTGCCTGCATCTTTCAGTTTTCCTTCCCTCTAAATGACTGCTGCTCCTTACCAGTTACTATCTTGCATATCTTCCATCTTCCACTTATTCTGTAAGCTTGATCTCAGAAAAACTACACGGTTCAGCATTTTCAATTTCGTTATTTTCGTCTTGTCAAAATAACATTCGGCTTTATGGGCTTTCTGTCATTTAATGTAGACCCATATATATTCATACACACACACTGTATGTGTGTAAATGTGTTGTACTATATGCAGAGATGTAGTAATTTTTCTACAAAAAAAATTTTAATGTGTCACTGAACTGTATTACATTTCCAATTTGAATTTATTAAACTGCATCTATCTTTACTTTATTGCTAGACTGAGTATACTACTGTTTTCATACTTTCTTTGGAAAGATAAAATTGTCTAGCTGGTGGCAGGGAACTACCATAAGGGCACTAGCACTAGAAAATGTTCATTGATAAAACTGTGTGCCCTGTTAGTGGAAGAAATCTGGACAAAAGCATGACAAAATGGGGGACAAAGGCCCCAAAATAGGGACATATTCCAAATATTGATCTTATAAATTTAGAAAGTTGCTTGAGTAACATGGTTTATTTTAACATTTTCTGAAGGATTTGAAGTCTGAAACTCTAATATTTAGTGATGTCATTCCTCAGATTATCCCACTTATTTGCGAGAAAACCACAAATTTTAGGAGGACAGACCACAAATATGAGCAAAAAATCTTGACATTCTGTGAAAATCTGTACATTTGAGAGGTATGACTCAAGTGTATGCACAAAATTATCCTTATCACATTTCAGTTTCTGTTGAAGAAAACACTAGAAGGCATCTGTCTGACAGCACAATGAACAAAGTCCTGAGAATCCAATGATTATTACAAAAGTGCTATGTAGTAAAGTGTAAATCTTATTTGGATATTAAAAGGTTTGGTCATAACCCGAGGCATTAGTGTGCCTTTGCTGTACTCTCTAAGCCAAATGACAGCTTTTTTTTGTTAATTTGATGGTAAATTGTGAGGATTGTCTGAGCGTTGAGACTGTCCTCCACATATTAATACCTACTGAGCAAAATTTTTAAGTCAGCACAATGACAGATGTACTATCTGAAAATATACAGTTGCTGTCATGTTGCGGAATGCACCAATTGTTCTTAATGACTTTACCATTGTAAATAAAATATTGCAAATCAATGAAAATATTAAAGTCTAGCAGCTTTGCACAGAATTATCAGTCCTACAATTTAATCACTGCAAAGATTAATGGCAAATGTAAGCCAATCACTTTACATTTGAGATCACAAACCTACCACTAAAAGTCTATACCATTTGTAAAATGAAAAATGGCTAACACCACAACATATGCAAGACACACAAGCATACTAGAAATCTACAAAAGTGGTATTTAACCCTGTAACTTTGTGTATACTAATCCTCAATAGCACAGATGCAAAGGAAAAGAAATAACCAAGAATCATTGTACAATCTATTAGCTGCCAGTTAACTATAGCATAATTTGACTTTAATATCCAACATTTTTGCAGCAAAATGTATTATGTGCTAATAGTAATGTGAAGTGAAATGTAACCCATCACACACATGCATCCATGCACAGACACACATACCTTAAACCCATCCAAAGTCTTTTTCTGAGAAGACAGATATAAATTTCCACACATGAAGGTAAAATATTGACTTGGAAGCGGTTCAGTATCTTTAATTATAGTCATCTGACTATAAATACCCACTATTTCAGTTTATTTCAAAAAGGGTTTACATTTGTTCCAACAAAAAAGGATAGATTTCTATGAAGTTATGTTAGATTTGAAACTTTACAGCAGGAAGTTGAATTCAGCAATTCTGAATAAAAACATATATCTGCTTCCAAATACCAGTCCCATGAGGAAAAATAGCCTTTACAATCTACCTCTGAATAAGATGGTGATGATTTGTGAGAAGCATATGAGAAGTCTATTTATTTCACTTTAACTAATACACAAAACATTTTCATTTAATATCAAATGAGCAAAAACTTCTAAAAGGGTAATGCAACTGGATAACATGGGTGGTATGGTTATAGCTAGACAAATTATGAGAGTTCAATTTTCGATATGCTACAGGATGATGCTAAGTATAAGGTTATAATCGAAGAATTAAATAAACATTGCTCACAGGAAATTGACCTGTATTTGGAGGATGTTGTAGTCTGCTGCAAGGTCTTGTAACACTGGAATTATATAATTTTCTTTCAAATAAGCAACCCCTTATACCGGCTTTGTTCAGGAATCCTAAAACTCACAAGGATATTTTAAGTCTACCCTACAGATTAATAGTCTCTGGACAAGGGTAGAAGATATATCCCCTGGTTATTTATAGATGGATAGATATTTTAGATAGATATCCACATGTTTTGAGAGATTTGTGTTTTTTTTAAGATATTATTCTTAAAACATTCGGGTGTTAATAAGTTTTTTTTACAGTAAATGTTGACTTATTCACTGGCAGCCCACATGATGTGGATTTAGAATACTTTCACAAAGTCCTGAAGGATTTTGAAGGACTGGAGAATAAAGAGATCAAAGTCATCACTGAATTGATGGAAATAGTTTTGGATATTAATTTCTTATTTTTGAAGGAGAATTTTATAGACAGATGAAGGAAGTAACTATGGGGGGCATGCACCCCTATTTATGTCCAATTGGTCCTGCTCATTTGGGAGAAATATATATCCTGAGCTCCCCTTACATTTCCAACTGGAATTTTTACTGTAGGTTTTTGGAGAATATATTCATTATATGGAAAAAAAGGAGGAGTTAACAAGATGATTTTCTCAATCACATATCAGAGACTACTACCTTTTGAAAGTTCACCCATGACTATAGAACACAATCAACCCACTACTTGCATGTTAAACTTAAGACAGAGAATAACATCTTTGTTTCTTCCATTTATAAAGTACTTTTTCTGACTCCTATCTCTATTATCAAAGTTTTCACACCTGGTACTGTAAATGGAATTTAGTTAAGGGACAGTTTATTCAAGAAGCATGTACAGTATCTTAGGATGAGCTTTTTCAGATAGAGATACGAAGAATAAGTGCCATGTTATTGGAGAGAGGATGCCCCAAGACTTAGCAGACAAGGTATACATTATATCCAGAGAGTGAGTTTCGAAGTACACCCTGCTCTTAGGTAAAAATGTATGTGGGGGGAAGCAAGAATGTAGTAGTGTAGGTATACCTAATTATGAGCATTCTATGGTAATTGCACATGATAGTACACCTTTAATAAAAAAGATAGTTAAAGCCAATTTGATGATTTTTTTAAAACAGATGAAATTTTTTAGCATAGTGGTTTATTTTCTACATTTCATTTTTCAAATAGAGAATTAAAAAAATAGAAAGAGAGCTTGAAGAGAAACAAGGGGAAACACTAAAGGAACTTCAAATTGTGGGAGGTGTAATTCTTATCATTTTTGACAAAGAATTTAAGATAGTAAACAATTATTGCATTCCAGAGTATTTTTTTACAAAAGCCAATTGTAATATTAAAGAAATATAGTCTATATAGCAATTTGTATTAGATGTTATTTTTTTTTTATATAGGACAAAACAAAAGGAGTTTGGGAAAACAGAATGTATAAGCACTTCAATATTAAGAAAGGAAATAAAAATAGTGAAAACACTTCCTGGATTTTGATGATTTTATGAAATTTGAATTTGGAATTTTAGGGAAAATCCCATAGTACATGAGGGGTGGTCAATGGGAAACAAGAACAGAATACTGAGAGTTTGTGTGACAACTTAGATTGTAAGCTTCTACACCCTACCTCGGTCTTAATAATAAATTATGTATTGATTCTGTTTTGAAGGGGACAACAGCAAAGTTATGATAAAATATTTATTTATTTGGTTTATTTTACAGTTGTTGACCGGGATAGTCCAACTGGATATATGTCCATTTTCAGCAGAGGCCAGGGGCGAAAAGCTCCAAGATAATAATACACATTGAACATATAGAAAATGCTAGTTTCAAGCAGATTACAGTCATAAGCAATACCAGCATTTAGCACATATAGTACTAACTTATTATAAAACACTTTACAAAACATAACAATTTTCAAAGTTATATATACATAACATTACATTCGGGTTTTAGATGCATTCAGCAGCAGTTATACAAATGACCCTTCCTGAAATGGTGTGGTAGAAAAAAGTTAGAAGTAGTTGAAGGTAAGGCACCTAAGTAATAGAGAGGTCACTAGTTGGGGTTAGTGCAAGTACATAACCAATGAGTTTTGAAGTATTTCTTGAGTTCGTTTTTGAATTGAGGTAGTGAGGGTTCTAGGGTCAAGTCAGCTGGGAGTCTGTTCCATGTTTTTCCAACAGAGTTGGCAAACAGAGAGTCCCCAGCTGAGTACTTGGATTTGTATGTTTGAACTAGGAGTCTAGTGGATGATCGCAGTGGCTGGGTGCTGGTGTAGGGGCTGATAATATTTTTTAGTGCAGGTGTATTTTCTGGTTGGTAAAGGACTTTATGTGCCACTATTAGCTGGATGAATTGCAGTAGGTTAGGCAGTTCAAGCCATCCTAGGCGATTTAGGTTGTAACAGTGTTGTGTCTGGTAGGTTGTGCCATTATCAAATCTGGCAATGTGGTTATAGCAGGATGATAGTTTATTAAGATTTGTTTTGTTTAAGTTGGAGAATAGAGGTGAGGCATAAAGAAGAATTGATAGTAGATGGGAACGGGCAATTGCAGTTCTAGCAAGTGGGTAAGGAAAGGTTTGATTCTGTAGAGAGAGCCAAGTTTTTTACTAATGGTTTTGATGGCTTGAGTGATATGGACATCAAACTTCAGGTTATCAACTATGACACCCAATAGTTTAGTTTGGGCTTCTGGGGAGATGATAGTGCCATTGTTAGCAGTTATATTGAAGGATGGCAGGGGGTTCCTGCGTGTGTGAGAGAAGAGGAGCAGCTTAGGTTGTTGGGGTTTAGGCTTAGATGTTGATTGGAGAGCCACTTTGCCACTGTATTGAAGGTATTTGGGTTAATGTGAATAAAGTAGCTGAAGAGGTGTCAGAACAAATCGAGGTGGACTCATCCACATATTAAATGCAGGTAGCATCTGGGATGACTGAATGAAGGTCGTTGATAAAGATGGAGAAAAGAAGGGGTCCTTATATCGAGCCCTGGGGGAAACCTAATGTGATGGGTAGGCAAGATGATAGCTTGTCCTTCCATAGGACTGCCTGTTGATTGCCTTGCATGTAGGATTGAAACCATTGGAGTGCAGTGCATGGCTGTTTAAGGAGAAGGCCTTCAAGGTATTTATAAGCATTTTGTGGTCAACCATGTCAAAAGCCTTGGATAGACCTAGAAAGAGTGCTGAGGATAGTTTGTTATTATTGTGGTTGTGGTTAATGATGTTAGAGAAAGAGAGGAGGGCAGAAGTAGTACTGTGGTGTGACTTAAAGCCATGCTGAAAGTTGGACAACAGCTTGTTCTGTGTGAGGTAATGCATGAGCTGTATGTGTACACACGTCTCCATAATTTTAGCTAGAGGTGACGGAATAGCTATGGGTCTAAAGTTTGACAGTTAGTGGAACTGCTTCCTTTACGGAGAGGTATGACATGGGAGAATATATAAACTAAAACCAAAACATTAAGATTTTTTATATTTGTTTTTAAACATGGATAAAGTAATATTTTTTAATTATCAACAACACTTATTTTGAAGGTGTTAATTCCACCATGACTAATTCTACCATGATCAAGTTATTGGTTAATTAATTGTAATTGAAATTAGTTACTATTTAGACTTACTACACTTGTGTGATTTTCTTCTGAAGTCATCCCAAGTTGTCGGGATGAACGCCATCAACTTATTGTTATTGGGAATAAACTAACCTTTTGGTATATATTTCCTGGCATCTAATATTTGGTTTTTGAAATTGAAATTAGTTATTATTGGTCGTAGTTTATCTTATGGTTGTGTGAAACTTGTGTTAGAATTATTTGCGTATTGTAGGCTTGCAGGCACTATATACCTTTTTTTTTGCTTCAAGACCATCTTAAATTCTTGAAGCGACCCTCCCTAAGTTTTGCACATCATTATAAGTAAGAATTCAGTCTATTCCAAGTAGCTTATTTGCAGTGGCAGAAGATCAGTTTTTTAAACATCTAATACTACAACACATTGCAGTATTCAGCTTGGCATTAACAGTCCAAGATTAAAAAGCACACAGACAAAGTGAAGATAGCAAACTTCCCTAAAAGAGCTGTGACTGTTGCTGTCTTCCTAACTTACATGTAGGATTGTGTAACCCATACGAATAATTACTTTATTTTCTGACATACCCCTCATCCTGGAGCTCTCCTAGATGCCACTTATCAGAATCTGTGCAAAAGGTCTTGCTGAAGTCTTGTTAATACAGGTATACTGGTCCACCTACTGGCAAGATTTTTTGTATCCCAGTCATAAAAATAGATCTGGTTCAAATTTGAACTCCTCCTGACCGTGTAGCAGCATCATCTGTTGTCCTCCTTAAAAGCAAATGACCTTTCCATTTAAGGTTGCTACCATGACCCACCTTGCCATGATTGTTGGCTAACTCAAGGGTAGGCACCCATTGTCCGAAGCATAATTTCTTGTCCCTCAGCTGCATAAATGAGGGGAATAGCTTGATCTGTAACATCACATCCTTGGTTTTGTTAACTGTTGTGATAGTATTTGTACATTTATGTACCACAGTTAATGAAAAAGGAAATCATTTTATTTAAAATTTATGCGCACATTCAGGCATCCTATATACCTCTCCCCAGTTCAGCTGCCTTGTACTTGAACATGCTGTAAGTGTGGAAGATAATGATGTTTTGCACTCTTTCATTATAAAGTTGACATATCCTTGGACAAAGTTTATTTTTGTTCTTAATATAGTTTTGTACTGCTACCACCACCACCTTCTGGCTAGTCCCACTCTACAGTGGGATACGATTTTTGCAGCCTTCAGGTTTCCAGGCATGTCTGCACATGCCTGTTATCCCAGAAAGAAATATTAAATAGCAGAGTGAGGATAGTGGGAAGCAGCTAAACAGAATCTAGCGATGTTAAAGAACTAGTTCAAAACTACCTTAAATGCTTGACTACCAGTTTCCACTGTGGATGGTCTGCATTAATAATTGAGTCTCAAACTGGAAAAAGACTGATTTTGAGTGAAGTGAGAGAGTTAAGATCCTTTTTGTTCAGAGATTTTATAATGGACTATGATCAAGAATAGCTTCCCCAAATTAATGATTCCTCTTTATATAAACGTTTGCATCTCCAAAATGGTATTGAATTCTGAAATTTGAAATTCTCATGACATTTTCAGGAAATTATAGTGGTATAATTAACTGAATAATATCTTTACGCTGTGCTCCAATCCTTAAAGACAATGGAACCATTTTACATAAAAATTTATGAAATAAAAATGCAATTTCCATGTCACATTTAAAAAGAATGCAAATTTCTTATTTTCCTGAGATGCACAATCTCTCTCTTAGATCTTCACAAACACTGCATACACAAGAGCACACAGTTATATATAAATACATACATTTTTATTTATTCATTAAGACCCCTGTTCATTGGAGGTCTGTGATCTCTGGTTATGTATCTTGCCTAGAGATAAACAGGCAAAATGTAGGTAAAGACAAAATCCATAACTATAAAACAGTGCTCATTAGTATCTGAGTGTTAGAGTGTTTTGGATGAGACTGAAATCCTTTCAAATCATGCTCAGGTAGACATCTGGATGTTCGGCCTTATGGAGCACATTGCATGAGATAATAGCCCCAGGGTCAAAGTGATCACAGCGTCTGGAATTTGCGATATTAGTAGTATGTTCATGAACATTTTTGAAATGAAACTTCTTTAGGGACGGTAGTGTGAGTTTTGAGTGAAATGAAAAGTGAAACAGAAATGGAAGTCATACTTTGCCCACAGCGACGAGCATGTTAGTGCAAGTTTGCCTTATAGAAAGGTACAGTATTTTAAGAAACTGCGGTTTCACTGCTGAATAAGCCAAATAAATTGTAAGCGACTATCAGCTGCTTGCAAACCTCATTATAGCTTTGATACATAAAGTTAGGGAGCTACAAAGTGCAAGCAGTAGGCAGTAGCTCTGAGACCTGTGGGTGGGCTATGAGAAAGAAGGGGAGGGACTGAT
The DNA here is from genome assembly GCF_019279795.1 of Protopterus annectens. Classification (NCBI taxonomy): domain Eukaryota; kingdom Metazoa; phylum Chordata; order Ceratodontiformes; family Protopteridae; genus Protopterus; species Protopterus annectens. The sequence continues at coordinate 232,550,482 of NC_056739.1, forward strand.
AGCAACCAGGATCACTTACATCTTGAGGCATTCTTAAGGAAACTGGGAAAAGTCTTGCCATCACTAGGGATAATGATGACTGCAGGCAGAATGAACATCGGCAATACAAAGTGGAAATATTACCAGCACTGTAGTTATATGAAATGGATCTAATAGTTTAGAATGACTCCTAGGCAGTTATCATGTTTTTTGTTTTTATGCATTGTACTATTTCCTATACAAGGAAATGTCATAGTTTTCCATATATAGCCTTTGTGCCACACTATAGTATAATACAAGTAAATGAGTCATTTTCCTGTAAAAATATAGGAATCCAGATAAAGGGAACTAGGGTTGGAGACTGTGGTAGGCGATATGAGCCAACAATGAGAGAGCTACTACAGCTGAAGTTAGCTGAATAATGTGTCCAAAACACAGTTATGCATTCTAAATGATGCATGGAAATTCTACTTAGTACAAGATAAAAGGTAGACTTTATTTTTAATTCATAGAGGTCTTAATGCCATAAAGAACGAGCTAAGTACAAAATGCATGTTAAAAGTATTAAGTAAAAGGAAACAATTACACCTGCTGATCATCTCTTTTGAGAGAGAGAGAGAGAGAGAGAGAGAGAGAAGAGAAAAAAAGCTGATGCAAAAATTAATTATTTTGCAACTTTTAATTTCCGTAGGTTCCAGGAGATGCAGTGCTATCTTCCACAGGTGACAGAGGAGAAATCCTATTCATTCCTTTAGCTTATATGTCATATCTAATGCTGTAGTACTAAGTGATTATTTTTAACTTTGTTAATCACTAACTGCGTCCAGTGTTCCTTAGTCAAAAGGCCACAACTGACCACTCTTTCAATTATCAAACAGCATGGCATTTAGCGAACCAAGTTTTATTATAAAATTTGCTCTTAAAAACACTCACTTACACTGCTGAGCAATGGATTATGTCTTAGATGATATTTTTGTATAAGCTACTGTGCCAGCAAGTTGTATCAGTGAAATGATGTTTTGGATGAAAAGAACGTGTGCTTTTGAATGTTTTATCTGCATTCCTGCTAAACAATAATTCTTTAAAAAGATAAAGCTTAAAAAAATTATGTGTATATATATATATATATATATATATATATATATATATATATATATATATATATATATATATGTACATTTTGAGACACTAAGAATGCCAGTGGAGTAAGATCTGGAGGAAGTGACTCTGGTAAACAGTACATGGAGAGGGAACAGTAACTGAATACTTAGCATTAGCAGTCTTAGAGATATTTCAGTATTTCTATGACCTTACATAATGAAGGATTATATTGCTTACTGAGTTCTCTGCTGGCAGACAGATTTACAAAGTTATGTATATTGTCTTTAAAAATAAAAAAATAAAATTAAAATAAATACTGTCTTTAAAAATAAAAATTGACAAAAAGGCAGGAGTCAGAGCTGGAAGTGGCAGAGTTAAAGATGTTAAGATTTGCGCTGGGTGTGACAAGGATGGACAGGATTAGGAATTAGTGTATTAGAGGGTTAGCGCATGTTGGATGGTTTGGAGACAATGTCAGAGAGGTGAGATTGCGTTGGTTTGGACATGTGCTGAGGAGGGATGCTGGGTATATTGGGAAAAGGATGCCAAGGATGGAACTGTCAAGTAAGAGGAAAAGAGGAGGGCCTAAGATAAGGTTTATGGATGTGGAGAGAGAGGACATGCAGGTAGTTGATGTGACAGAGCAATATGCAGAGGACAGGATAAAATGGAAACAGATGATCCGCTGTGGTGACCCCTAACAGGAGCAACCGAAAGAGTTCAACATATTATATATATTTTATATTGTTTGTTTTTTTGGAAAATAATAGTTAAGCAAATCACCATCAAGAGAGAGAGACTATTTTTCAAGCTATTAATGGGCAGAATGGTGGGTAGAATGCTCTGGCACTATAAAAGCAATGTGTAAGAAGTATCTGTAGGAGTCAGACACTCCATTGAATTAATATTCATCAGTTGGCAGTTCAACCATCCATAGTGATTTAAACATGTAGTTTATTCAGTGACATTCCTTATAAAAGAGCAGGCAGACATCTTAATCTAGCATACATGGTAAATTAGTGTAAGTTGCACTTATCCATAACAGCAGACATTAAAATTACTCTCTTCTTCGGTAGCACTTAGGCTATATGATATCCTTGTATATCACTGTTGCATCATTCATTACAGAAGAGATGTCCTGCCTTGGGCATGCCATCACTGAGCCAGTATAAATAAACTTGAGAGATCTTGTTTGCGCTGTACATCTCCTTTATGCTCCGCACACAGAACATATGGCATTAAAGGGATGTATGGATGCAACTACCAAGAAGTTATTTTGCCTCCAGTTTAAACATCTTTTTTGCCAGTTGGTTTGAATGCTTTATTGCTGTACTGCATAGTTAACACCACTATACAAGTGCCTTTTATTTTTAAAGTGAAACTTCTATAGGCATGGTAGTGCGAGTTCGGAGTGAAATGAAAAGCGAAACAGAAGTCAGACTCCGCTGGACAGTGCCTCTGTTCGGTGCCTGACAGTACAATAAATCTGAGAGAGAAACAGGTGTAGCCTGTCAGATGAGGACAAATATAGAGGTTGACTTCATGGATATTTCACAAAGCCATGCCCACATATCATTGTGGCAATACTGTATCACATGCGCACACACACACACACACACACACACACACACACACACACACACACACACACACACACACACCGTGCATCATTAGGAGGAAGGGACTCTGCATCATCCTCCAGGAGAGTCTACAAATAGGTAGCTAGTTTCTAACTCTTGCCAATTCTGAAGCATTGGCTTCAGCTTTCACCTGGGGAAAAACAAGTACAAAACCAATTGCATTACCCAACTCTAAAACTACAAAATGCAAGACAAACTGCATTTCCTTACACCTGTTAATTGCAGGAGGGGGCATCACTCTGCACAAAGTAGGTGTACTGTAGTGATCACAGTGATCACACTGCTGCATTGTGTGTGTGTGTGTGTGTGTGTGTGTGTGTGTGTGTCTCTATACAGACCATTGTGAGAGTTGGAAGAATATATTAAACAGACAGCACACAAATACCATATACTTAAGCACAAAAATACACATGACAAGTTTGATGGTGTTTTGAAGCAGGTTACAATCTTTTAGGGCAAAAGCACTGATGTCACGTTCTTGCAATAAAGACCATGATGCACTGGGACCTTAAAAAGTGCATCCCAGTGTCTGCTGTGCTGCTCATTGGTAGCACTTGCAGTCCTTGAATACAGAAGTTTTACTTCTACCATGTGTGGCCACCACACACATTCTGGGTTTTTCTTTTTACTATTTTAATTGCGAGAAGAAATATTTTTTGAGAAACAAATAGCATCTTCTATTCTGATGTTATAAAATAATTTACTTTGATTGATCACATCTCAGAAAATCTGGTTGATAATAATCTTAAAACATACTTAATGTAATTATAATCTCACAAATCACAATAAATAATTAAAGAAAATAAAAAAGTAGCCCTGCTCTATGAAATGGTGACTTTTGTAGGGAAAGCTGTTTTCTCCACCCAAAGTGGGTTGCTGTCCACACAACTCTGACCGCCATACATGCCATCTCCTAGGGTTACATAGACTTGAAAAAAACAGGAAGGGTGTAAATTATAAATAATACTCAACATTTTCCCAATTTTTTTGACACCAGTGAGCAAAAAAAAAAAAAACCTTCAGTGATTCATCAAAGCTAAAATGCTGTAATATACTTCTGTCTGTCTTAAGAAACTCTAATTATAAGATTCTGATAAAAATGAACAAAACCATTGCAGCATAGCAGGAGTTGTTCTAGTGTTTTGTTATTTATCACTTTCTCTGCTGTCTAGCATGTATCAAGTTTGCATTAATTTTACTAATAAATAATTTGCTAGGTAAGCTCTCTGGATACAAGTTCCCTTTAAGGCTGGCTTGAGGGCTTAAGTGGTTTACTTGTAAGATACACAGTAGACAATGGCTGTGGTAATTGAGCTCAGGACTGCTACCATTCTGACAGACTAACATGTATGTGCTTACCTTGTGTACTTATGCTGGTAAATGTATGCAAGCCACAAAGGAAATAGAGCCACATGCACATTGTCTGTGGAAAGACAGAAAGAAAAGCTACCTTACAGCTTCATATGCATGCTGATACTACTTTGCAAGAAAGGTAAATATCTTAAAACATTTACAAATTTCAAACAAATTTCTCAGAGATTACATTGTAACATTTAACAACCAAATGCACTTATGTGCCGATTTTACTGAAAACACGTACACAGCTTCATCTCCATTTGAAGTGAGTCACTGCATAGTTGCCTGAAGTCTGTGTGGAGGGGGTAGCCTTTCTCAGTTTCAAAATTCAGTGAAAAGCACTGATGGAATTTATACATGACACATAGGTTTGAAATTTGGCTAAGTCTGCTATCCCAGATTTAAGCCACGTTATCATCATTATTATCAGGAGTTTTGTATTTGTCACTTTTCTACTGACAGAGATCAACCTTATTCTGGAGAATTATCTGATTTTTTAACATTTGAAGTAATGCCTGCACAAAATAGGTAGATTCTAGATTATGTACGAACTTCAGTCATCATTCCATATGGAAGTCATATACCCACTCTTAATGAAATGAGTGTATGACAATTGGCAGTGAAATGGTTTTCAATGCTTCAATATGAATGCTGATATAGCATTTCTTGTAGAAAGTTTTATAAAAAAACTATGAAAAAAGTATACAGGGACCCTTAAAATTAGGTCCGTATCCAAGAAAAACAGAGGTGCCAGAAGCTGTTGAAGACTGGGGAGACGGAGAGTGAGAGGGGCACTTAGTGATCTAAAAAGGGCAATTTTTTAAAACTGTTTACTACCGCAGCATAGGTTCACTTGGAGGACATTTTAAGCTTAGCCAATTTTACTTTTCGTGCTTGAATTAACATTTCCTGATGGGTCTTACCTATCCCATGACTGATAACTGTATATTAGCCCTAGTGAGAATAAATGTGATCATACCATAGATAATTTGAGGAGACACATGTAAGGGATGGAGCATTTAGTAACTGCCTCTATCCATTAGTGGCATGAGGGGCAATCCTGGAGTACATTTTCTATTACCCGTCCCTAAATCCAAATTGCATTTGGATATGGGCAGGGATGAGCTTTGTTTTACTTGAATGGATAGTCTGTTCTGGAACAGTGGTAGCCTCTGTGATATATATCCATCTCTCCACAATATTCAGTTTAGATACCTGGACTGAATATTTCTGATGCCATTTGACTTCTTGATGTACAGTAAGTTCATCTGTATTAGGTCGGAGGATGCCTTGTATCCCAGACATGTCACCTTTAAGTATAGTGATAAATCTTTGAAGTGTTCCATGCAAGATCTATTGTTTAGGACTTGTATCCTTTTAGTAAGGTATCTCTCTGGGCATTCCAATTGTTGCATGGGTCTCAACAGATACATGTCAAAGTGGACTTTATACAAAATGATTGAGCTAATGAGGGCTTTGTAAAGGGGTACAATAACATCTCTAGATCTAGTCAAAATCAATTTGTTTATAAGCTGTGCGGTATAGAAAGACTTTCTTATGACTCTGGGCACATGTTGGTCAAACGTTAGGTCATTTTGCACACAAATTCCCAAATGCCAAACAACTGGGTCAGTTCTCAGGGGGCATTGTCAATTTGGCAGTTCCCTGGAGTAGATTACTTCCCAAAGGATACAATAATGTATTTCTTAGAGTTTAGTTTCAATTCATGATTCTGGCACCAGTTATTGTTTGGGACAAACCTTCCTGCATGATGGCTAATTCATTTGGGGATTTAATAACTACTCTTAGGTTGCAGTCATCTCAAGCTTAGTCGGCCAAAGTCCTTTGGTATTTCCTTCTACTTTTGAGATGTATGTGCCAAACAGCAAACGTCTCAGCACCAAACCCTGAGGGACTCCATTGGTGAATGGTCTCTTCCCCTATTTTGATCTACTGCATCCTCTGAGCAAACATGCACATATGCATTTATTGATTCACCTTCCTGATTGTATTAACCTGATTGTATTAAATTGTATTCATTGTATAATACAACACCACTTGTTAGAAGATGTTTTAAATTTGTAGTTTGGAATAGTCTTCTAGTAAGCAATGAAACAAAATGTATGAACCAATAGTGACAAAACTACCCATTTCAGAAAATTTCAACCATAAAAGACCACTCAAACTTCTGTCATTACAATCCACCAATATCAGTAAATATGCAAAATCTCGGTAGAAGTAAGTCATCTAAATAATTCCACATTAAATGGATCTGTAACTAATGAAGAGGTTGCTGCTACCAAACAAATTTATATTTCATTGTTTCATCTACAAATAAAGTACCTGTTTCCTTTGAAGAATAAATTGCCTATGCTACATTAAAAAATTGATAAGCTAGTAATTTTGCAATGGGAAATGGATGGCAAACTGATAACAGAAACATAGTTACTAGGTAACTCCTCCAAAGGAGGGCATTCATAGGACTGCAGCATCCACTCCCTTTAAAGTACAACACAGTACAGTATGAACCAGAGCTCTCAACCTTCCATCTCCAAAATGAGGAACACTGGGCATCATAATGTGGGACAAATGGGCAAAATGTGGAACACATACTAATGGTTTACTAACAACTTCAACTAGGAGAGTCATAGGCTGGTTTGAATATGCTAGTCTTACTTAATTCATTAAACGATCTTTTTCATAATATGATTCTTCTCTGTTTACCATGGATATCAGTTAAAAAATTCCTAACACTGAATTTGTGACAGACTCTTTTAATGTGGAACTTTGAGGAAAATTAACTTTTTAAGACCCCAAATGAGGTCCATTCCATGTAATGAGGTACACTTGAGAGGTATGGTATCAGCGATCCATCTGCATACTGTGGGAGTAGAACCCACAGCCTTCTGCATCAAAAGTGAGTATACTACCTGTTGTGGTACTAACAATGCAAACAGCTTAGCATAAGTGGCACTAAACTTCTCTTTCCCTGAAGCTCTCAGCTCCTTGTAAAATCCACTTGACACTCAACTAAATCTCTCAACTTGGCAGCACAAGAAATCTGGAAAAAGCCAAAATTTATTTTTTTTGGGGGGTCAAAGGCCTAAAACCAGGGACATATTTTAAATATTAATTGTATAATCTTAGAAAGTTGCTAAAATAAAGTATTTTGTGTTACCATGCATTTCCTAAAAGACAGAAAGACTGAAACTTAAAGGGCTATCATTATTTAGTGAATTCAGTTCTCACTGATTTGCTAGAAAACCACAACTTTTAAGAGGAACAGACCATAGGTATGAGTCAAATATTCTGTGAAAATCTGGACAGTTGAAGGCTATGGACTTAAATCCCTGAATTACAAGTGGTGGTATGGGTAGAGAATTCAGGCTCTTGTTTGAGCCTGAGTAACTCTAACCACCAGGTAAAACCTAACTGGGGCATTATACACACACACACACACACACACACACACACACACACACACACACACACACACACAGGGGACAACATAACGCCTGCAAGTAAAACTAACCACCAGGTATACCTAACTGGGGCATTTTACACACACACACACACACACACACACACACACACACACACACACACACACACACACACACACAGACAGACACACACACACACACACACATGGGAGCAGCATAACTCTTGCAAGTAAAAGAACAAAACTCTCCTTACTGGCATGACTCGGGCTCTAGCAGCACCAACAGAACAGCGGCAGCATAACTCCTGTAACACAGAGCGATAAGAGAACAAGAACAGCTACTTTAGTTAGTATACCTTCCATGTACGAATCCACATTAGTATGAAAACTCCACTTCATTAATTTTTTCCAACAGGTCTTGCAGCTGTAAAAGTGGGGGCTCCCCTTGGCTCTATGGTTCCAGCACCCATGATGAAAAAACCTTCTTCCTTGAAGCTTTCCTCATTTGATTACCTTTATGGACCTTAAAGGAACTCTACAGTAAATCTGAGGGAGAACTTGCTCAGGTCTCTAATTCTGAGTGAGATTTTTCCAGTGAGATCTTCAAAATGTGAGTCTTCTGAAGGAATTAACAGTTCTACTTCCACTTTAAACCTAGCTCAGTTCAGATATATTCTGAAACTGTACTGCATTCTTGACCCTGAAGGAAGTCATGTTCCTAAACTTTAGAAGAGGTGACTGAACTGCAGTGCCATAGATGGATGCTTTGCAGTGACCATATAAGCCTACTGATGGTGAGAATCCAAGCAGCACTTCATCTCTGAATGAACAGGCATTTAGAAAACCATTCATGAAATCTATAGCTTCAGTTATAAGTTTCTCTTGTATTTGTAATGCAACAATAATATAACAGTTGCAACATGCATTTCTGAGTGTAATCTTAGAATTTCTGGTACTTTTTGTTTCTTAAAATAAAACAAACATTCAATGAAAAAAATAAGAGGTTTTATGTTTTACACATTGTTGTCTACCAACACTTTGGTTAATATATTGATATTTGTAAGAGAAATACCACAAAACTTAAGCAATGCTAAAAGCCAGAGCATGGGTTGCATCTTCAGTTTGTTCATGGAATACTACAAAGCAATACAACATAGGAATCTCTAAGTTTAGTAAAATGTATTATTTATTTACATTTGTTTATCAGGAAAGTCAGACTGGGCGAAAAGCCCATTTTCAGCAGAGGCCCGGGAAGAAAAGCTCCACAGAGATATTAACAAAATACAATAATTAGATAGTGCAATAGTAGACATAAAGTAAGATGCAGAATACACATTATCTAGTTAGTCTATACAAGGAAGTATTCAATACAGTTTTCTAGTAGATACAAGTTTAAAAAGAAAAACACAAGCATTTCAGTAAAGATCTCTGTGAGAAAAATAAAATTAGTACTGTGTACATATTAAATAATAGTTATGAACAAATGAGATGTCCTCTCTCTTTAGATTTTATATATATATATATATATATATATATATATATATATATATACACTTTTTTTTTTTTTTTTGAGTAGTAACAATACTGAGGAATGGGAGCAATTATGAGGCAAGGAGTGGACAGTGTGTTGAGAGAGTTATATATATCTTCTCAGTCGGGATTGGTGCAGGAGCAATGCCAGTTTTTGGATAGATGTTCAAATAGTAGTTATTTGAAATTTTCAGATTCAGGTGTGTTCTGGAGGATGTGGGGTACAGAGTTCCATAATCTGGCTATTTGATTTGAAAATAGGGCTTTACCGTGAGCGTTGTTAGCTTTGTTTACTGTGAGAAAGTTTCTGACTGCAGATCTTAGACTTCATGGGCATGAGTAGGAAATAGGTTCCTTGAGAGACAGGCAATTGTCAGGATGGGCATTGTCAAAATGACTTCTTCAGTCTATTGGATATGTAGCAAAGATATATAAGCTGACTGGACACGTTTATGGACTGTGAAAAATTAAATGTATACTGGGAAGAAATAAGTATGTTTAAGTGTCTGTAGTATGATAATTGTTCTTTTTCTAGATCAATAATACTAAAGAATGTTCCACTTTATCTATAAAAAGGAAAAAACAAAAACTGTTCTGGAGACTCCTGGCAGTAGCTAGAAAAGTTAGTACAAAAATTTGGAAACTGAATTTAGTTCCTACATGCAAAGAATTTTTAAATTTATCAATACCATGTAAAACTGAAAAAGAAATGATCAGAACAAGATCTATAAGTCATACTAAGACTTTTAGATGTAGGGATAGCCTTGAAATGTCTTTATTGAAATACCAAGACATTTAATATGTTAATTGTATAGGATAACTTTGATAAGTCAATGTATCTCTAACATTATTTAATCGTAAGTTATGTTGAATTTCTTCCTTCCTGTGTATATATTGTAAATATACACATGGGTCCTTTTACCCAAAATATCAAAGCAAAATGTCCCATTTCAAAAATTGTATGTTATATGTCTTTTTACAGTCATCAGTAAAGTGTCTAAAAATAGAATTACACATACACAATCCTGCTGCCTACCACAAACCCACAATTACCTCAACAAACCAGAAAAATTACCATTTAACGTAAATCATGTAATGGCATATATCAGTTGCTTTAACATTAAGACTGCCTTTCAAACACAAACTACTTACCTTTTGACATGAACAGCTTTACTGTTGCTGATCGATCAAGTGATCAAGTGAATAAAAAGTCAGAGAAATACATTTCATCATCTTCCAGTCCAGTCCCAAAAGTAATAGACTATGAAAATTGTGGGTGCTCAATTGAACACTATAGTTTAAGAAAAAATTACCACTATAATTTATTTCCTCCCTCAAGCCATATCAATGGTTTAATGTGATCCAAGAATGTTTTTATGAATCACCATGTTCAAAGCATGTATAAAGAAAATTTACCTCAACAAAGGTACTCCTGAAATTGTATTTAGTAGTTATGCACCAAGAATGCCATGGACAACTTACCAAATAGTTGCATTGTTCACAAGCTGGGAACAAGTGGGCGGTCCGAAGTTACCCGACTCTTAAGGTAATTAGCACAGTCATCTTTTCAGTTCCATCAGTCGCTCAAAGGGAAAGACAAGGGAATCCCATGATGGAGTCAGCTGTCAGCGATCATTCAGACAAATACTCCACTGCGAGTTTCACTGGGCTGTTTTTGTGACCTTTTCCATTTTGTCATGGCCTCTTTTTGGGCCAGTTCCTCACAGTTTATTTGTGTGTGGGATTTTAAGCCTCAAGCAGGGAGTTATCGTGTGTGTGTGTGTGTGTGTGTGTGTGTGTGTGTGTGTGTGTGTATATATATATATATATATATATATATATATATAAAATATAAATATATATAAAATATAAATATATATATATATATATATATATATATATATATATATATATATATATAAACAAAAGGCGTATATAAATACAGATTAGAATAATGAAATGTTGCTTAGCATACACTCAATGAGCACAAGCTGCTTGTTGATATAATGGTTTCTTTCACAACTTATAAATGCTGTTGTGTGTGGTGAATCTCTAACAATGCCATTACAGTTTTACCTGATAGGTGTTCCTGTCTTTCAGGGACTTATTTGGCATGCCTAGCAACTGTGCAGTTGAATATCCTATTGCAGAATTTATGGTAAACTCATGGTTCTGGCTAGTATAGAGGACTGGGTCACTGGGTCATGGCAAATGTTTCATTTTCATACTTCATATCTTTCAGAAGGTGCTTTACAACACATTTCCTTTTACTCAATTGAGTTTATAAGTTATACAAGCAAAGTTTGGAATCTTACTGTGGATTTTATTCTGTTGTTGCCCCCCCCCCTCCATTATTTTGGGATTTGTCCATTATTCTTGCACAGAGATATTGAGAAGTATGCTCTGACTTTTACTCGTTTTTGTCTGCATCCTTTGAGGGTGGCTTTTGAAGAAAGGAAATGAATTGCACTTGATGGAAAATGGGAATATTTGGTTTTATAGACTTTTTTGCGTCGGCGGGGCTGTGTCTGTTCCAGGTTTTGGAATAGGCTTTGCAGTCTGTCACAGTTTGGACTTTGCCCCCACCTTGTTTGTCCCTGTGCTGTTGTGTGTGGTACTGCTGGTTCTGTTAGCAGGTTTGAGTGGCTTCTTTGGATTACAGCAATATAGCTTTTGGTGGCACATATGGGCTGCCTTGGTCACTGATTTACCTCTCTGCTGTTCTCTACTTTTCAGGGATACCCCTATCATGAGGCAAGATTTGCTGTTCTTCCTGCATTCTGTTAGTTCTTAATGAGGGGGTTGGATGGCACTTAAGGGAAAATGGCAATGATCAAGGTAATAATCTTATTTACATCAGGATAAATATATTGGTACTTACTTCTCTAGTCCATTGATGTTTCAGTTTGATGATCTGATCCTTTGAAAGGGACCTGCTGTTTTTCAATAAGGATGGTGAGAAGGCAAAGCAAGCTGTCCAGTGTGTAAAGGTCAACATTCTAGAGCCCTGCAGCAGCATGACATCCACTGTTACAAGTTTATTTTTTCCCACTAAGGACAGCTATGAAGCTAATCAAGGTGTTTAGTATATTAAGTGGTGGCATTCTAGAACTCTGCAGTGGCAGGGCATTCAGTATTACAGGGGATTTTGGCAACTCTTTAGAGAATTCAGGCTGTTCAGCAGGTTTTAAACATATTAAATATGTTTTTTCTCTGCCGTTTGTTTCACAAAGGGCGTATTATTATTTTTTTCACACATGGTTTTAACTCTATCTTGTGGGTCTCACTCATGGCTATATATCTCCTAAGAAGCCCAAGGTTTACTTTCCAACTTAGAGGCAGTTTAGATGATGAAGCATGGGTAGATTTGTAGGAAGAAACCTACATCGAGACCTGATGAAGAGTTGGTGGATGGGCCATGTTGCAAGAGGTCAAGGAGGAAAACAAAGGGAAATGCCTTAGGCTCAAGGGTTAATCCATCAACACTGGCAGAAGCTCCATCAGAAAGGTATGATAATGCCTCGGGGGTAGGGCATCAGGTCCAGGATTAAATGACAGAGGCCAGTCTTCTGAGAAATACTTGGAAGATTTTATTAATTCATTGCCAGAAGAGGGGAGGGTTAGATTGCTTGACCCAACTCTGGAAAGGAATTTTAGATTTCAAATCCATTAGCTTCCAAATTAGTTATTGGATGAAAGGTTTCTAAAGGGCATGACAAAATTGCAACTAATTTAAATAATAAAATAATGGGTTTCCTGCAGGTTAATTGGTCCCTTTTCCAAACCTCACTGGCCCACTTTTAAAATATCTCCTATTAGCCTAGTTCCTAACAAACAGTAAGGTGATTTCAGGCTGTTTCACCACCTCTCACATGCTGTGGGGGCCTCAATCATCAATTTCATTGACAAAGACCAGGCTAACTTACATTACTCTTCCCTGGATCAGGTGGTAGAGGTCATACTGGACTATTCTAACCCTTGTCTTTGTAAGTTGGATATCCAGTTGGCATTCTAACTTCCTGTTAGGCAGGCAGACTGGCCATATTTGCGTTTTTAGTTTGAGGGGGGGGAGTCTTTTTTTGACACTACCACATCCACAGGGTGTTCAGCAGCTTGCTTGAATTGTTCAGCACAGCTTTGCATTGGTGTTGGCAGTGCAGGGCACCTCACCCAGCAATCCACTACCTGGATGATTTTCTGATAGTAGTTGAAGGACAGAAATTGGCGGTTCAGGGTACATCAGCCTTCAAAGACCTTCTGTATCTTAGGAGCACCACTGGCCAATGACAAGTCAGAAGGGCCAAGTCAGGTCTTGACCTTTTTGGGTTTAGCAGTTGACACCCATCAATAAGTCTTTTAAACGTCTACCAAATAAATTACAGCAGGTCAGGCACTTTGGAAATTTCTGGGGGTCAATAAAGCTCACAGAGAAATCGTGCGAGTTCATGGGCTATTGAATTTTGCCTGCAGGGCAGTTTCACCAGGCAGGATTTCCTCTAGTCCATTTCCTACTTGCTGAAAGGAAAGAAACCCAAACATTTTATGGTTCATCTGACCAGAAGAGTTGGAGAAAACCTCCAGCTCTGGTTTACATCCCTGAACCAATTCAATGTAGTGTCATTTTGGCAGTCCCCTTGGGTTTCCTCCAGTGACCATAATCCTTTTACAAATGAGTCAGCAGGGTTTGGTATTGGAAGTTACTTCCAAGGCAGTTGGTTCACTGAAAAATAGTCAGCGTCTTGGTCAAAAGATAGAGGATGGATACTACTTTCCTGGAGATCTTCGCTATCTGGGTTGCCACTTAATTGTCACAACAGCAGATTATGATTTAATTCAGACAATGCTGTGGTTGCCCACACCTTCAAACAACAGTCTTCAAAGTCAAAATGGGTACACGCTGTAATTAGGCTGGTATTTTTCAGACTGGAAATTAATTTGTCTTTCTCTAGTGTGCACGTGCCTGGCTAACACAATTCTTTAGCTGATAGCCTTTCTTATTTTCAGTTCACCAAGTTTCACCAGCTGGCCAAGCATGCAGAATTCCTTGCACTGATGACATTGTTTGTGCAGTTTTGATAGCTCTTACTGTTCACAAAATATTGGCAGTTATTGGTCTATTGGCAGTTATTGGTCTAATGTTTAAGTGTATTTTTCAGAAAATGGTCAGGAATGCAAACTGTGTGTAGGCTGCTTGGGGTGTAACATTTCACACCACATAGGTGTTAATGAGTTGTTATTAGAATGCCATTAAAGTGAACTAGATTAGTATTTTTGTCATCACTAAAAGCACTTGAAACAGGTGTAGCACAAGTAACTGATGGTTTAATGGCTCTGTGTGCATGAATGTCCTGTTCCATTACAAAGCACTCATGAGCTACTAGCTTGCAACACATCTGCTTATTGACCTCGCTTTAAATAGCAAGTGTCTTAACTCCCACTAGCCTGAGCATAAATTATGTCCTGTTCTACTACAAAGCACTCCTGTGCTACTAGCTTGCAACACATCTGCTTACTGACCTTGCTATACACAGCAAGTGCCTTAACTCCCAGTACCTCATCCTAGTTAATTGCCTAGTCCTCCTACCACCTGACTCTACTGAACTATATATTTCTATTAGAGCCCAACTCTAACCCAGAAACTCCCTTGAGGTTCCTAACCATAATACTCCTCTCCTACGCTTTAACCCTGAAAATCCCTCTCCCTATGATTGCCCAAAACCACTGACGGCCTCTCCATGGCTGCTGCACTTACCTAGCTCAAAAATAGCTACTATGTTCACAAGTGAGGTAACTCCACTTTCTCTGCATAGCTGCTGCACCTCACCTGATCATGTAGTCAGGTTAGAGTTCAAGTGGTATCTCATGTCATCTACAAGTCCCCAGAATCCCTGGCCTCAATGCAGTGGTCTTCAAACATTTGGGACTTGGGCACTTGTAGTAAATCCCTAATAATTAGCTAGTGTGGTGTCAGATGTATGAAAAACTTAAAGACACAGATACTGTATAGACTGATACAATGTAATTTTATATTAATTGCAAATGACAATTTTTTTCAGAAAACTCCAAAACATACAGGCCATATACAATATCTTTATCAATGACTAAGCTTACAGAATGCCAAAGTGGTGCAAATGCCTTTATGAAACATTGAAAATACAGGCCAACATGGAAAGTTTTTTTTTTTTTTTGTTAAGGATGATACAGTGACTTGTACAGCTTATACTTTAATATGCCTAAGCGGAAAGCAAGAGGCATATTTCACTTAAGACACTGCCCAGACATGAAGTTTTGCTGGCATCAGGTGGCATTCGTGCATCTGAGATTAAATTGATACCTGTCAGCTGCTGCCTAAAGTAGCATAATGAACATTTTTAAACTAATGTTGACTAGTGCAGAAAATATTTCACTGTATGAGTATTTATGTAAAGACTAACAATGAACATTCATTTTATCATTACCTCCAAAGGCATTACACAACATACTTCTTCAGATGTTACACTCACTATTGTTAAGAGCCTTAACTATTTCAGTAGCTGACTACTTCATGTCATAACATTTCTCAGATTTAAAAAGCCACATTTTAAAGCTGCAGATGCTCTACGTGAGCATTTTTTCACTTTCTTGCATCCTGTGGCCCCTGTGTGTCACAATACATGTAACCAGTTCTCAGATAATGGATTCACTTGAGTACACAGTGCATGCCTGGTTATATCTGACTTGAAAACCACTGGTGACTATTAGGACAGTGTGAGGACCAACAGCTGTGTCTTATGAAAACTCACAGGAACACAATCTCACAGCTAGATTATTCAAGAATCTGCGAAGCAGAACTATGCAGAAAATTGCATCTTGTAGATTCAAAGACAAAGCAAGACTGCTGTTTGAGTAACAAGTGTTCTATTTCTGTATAGGTTTAAGGAAATGAGACCTGCAGCCCTTTATGGTGGTGTTTATCGCAGTAGTTACTTGACCTACATTGCATCTGGTTTAACAGATAATAAAAAAGCAGTAAGACTGCTAGAAGACCATTGAGTGACTCACTACAACTTTTCTCACATTCACACATTTTTCTGCTGTCCATTTCTCCACTTTTTGTTTAGCTAAGCTTTGTATCTTCCAGCATTACACATTTAAACGTATAGTAACATTGTACTTGGCCCTAATAAGGCCCATAATAGGAGTACAATGCTCCCTGCTGAATGTACCTAACCAGGCACTTACACCAATTGGAGCTGTCCCCGAGGTTTGTCACTAAAAAAATAAAAAACATGAGACATCTCTTATGCAGACATATTTAAAACTCCTATCCTTTTACTCTTGTCTCATATCTTTTTTTGAGAGGGGACTTACACCTGACCTACAAGGTATTGCCCTTATGAAATGTTACATATTCACAAGAAAAATTATACAAGGGTTACAAGAAAATTTCCTGGAGAGACAGATTCATATCCCAATGATTACCTTGTCTGTGGAATAAATTTAACATCTTCATAAAACAAAGCCTGTCCCTCACGCTCTACAAAATGAATTTGGATAAATGGATGGAAAACCATAAATTCACTCCGGGGGTGATGCCCACGCCCCTTATGGACAGAGGCAGTCTGTAAAATGACTCAGGGCTCCAACATACAAAGATGCACAACCCTGATAATTCCGCAGACATGAGATTGGGTAGGAAAATATAATAATATTGTCATATTCTGGGTGTTACTGGCTAGGCTTGTAAAGGCTCTTGAGCCATTAGCCTAGTAATCACCTATGAACATATAAAACCCATCAGAAAAAAAAATCAAAGGTCTCTGCAGCCTGGCAACTGAACTTCTCGTGAAGATGAATAGCTTTAAGTGAACTATTTCAGACGTCTAAAGCCGGCGCTCAGTATAAGGGGCACTCTCAAAGTACAGGTTCTCGCCTTCCATTGTAAGTCAGGACTTTCATCTTAAACCACATGCCAATGTCACAGAATCCTCTCCATTTTCATGATTTGTATCATTTGATTTGCTAGTCAGGGAGAAAAATGACAAAATTAAGAAAGCAAGAAGGGAGGGAAAAGTAATTTGCATAATGTATCATGGAATATCAAATAATGAAGCAAAAGCAAAGCCAGAGACAGTACTTGAACAACACCGACAAAATAATTGCTACTATCTGAAGCAGCAACCCCTAGTGATTACAGTTCAGTTTTCTGAGATACAATAAACTATGAAGTATCATAACATGAACAGAAACTGGATAAAAAGTGGAAACTGGGTTGCTAGATAATTTAGTAGCCAAGGGACTAAACTGGTACATGGAAAAGATATTTTTGTACAGTGCTCATTCTGAATAATTCCAGGAAAAGCTCAACAGAATAGATTTCAGGTACGTCAACTATGATCAGACACTGAAATGTGATGCATTTCAGTCATAGCATTAGGAAATACCGTAAATATTCAGAGAAACTAAACTAAAGAAAATCTACTGCAGCATCAGGTATGTAAGGAAACTACTATTGATCTTAATCTGATCCAAAGATCAGGCATTATCTACTATTTCTGTTGAGTGCAAAAAGCTAAATTAAGTATGTTTTTCCACTGAAAGGAAGAATGTCTTGGCTTGTAAATGTAAGTAGGTGGGTTCTGTTCTAACATTGTGCACAGGTGTGTATGGAGTTGCATCTTCAAATCTTCACAAACAGTTCCATTAATTATATTCACGTATGGTGTCAAGCATTGCTAATGTTTTAGTACTTGGTACCATGAACATTAAATGTAATTCTTAGATGCAGTTTGCATAGGACAGAACATATCTTTTGCCCTTCAGGATGTTGGCAAATTCATCTTAATACTACTCAGTTTGATGTTTAATGAAAAAAATGCATCCTTTTTCTTCTTCCCACAGCTAACCTTGAAAGGACCCAGTTGCCTTTACTTGTTCACTAGGTGTACTGACCCAGCCCAAGACTTACTTTGATAAGGATCAAGGCCACTGAGGAGATAAAGGCATCCATGGTCCATGTCATACTGCTGTTTGAGAATGTTCTTACACAATTTCTTTCCTGCACCTGCATGTATCTCATAACAATGCAATTAGCGAGGACCTTGTTGAAGTGCTTCTCGCTTCTGCAGAAGTCAGAGATCAGCAAGGTGTCCCACTCACCCCCACAAAGCACTTCACAGTTGGTTCCCTAGCCTTTATCAGGGAAATCTGTGTCGTGTATCCCATGCATATACTTGTCCCATTCAAACTGTTTGCAGCAATTGTCCCAGACACCTGAACCACTACATCAGTCCTGGGATACCTGTATCATAGCCAGGGCTTTATCCTTTTATGCCAGCAATTTTGGTATTTGATGAAAACTTCTGAAATATACCATAATGATTTGGAGTTGTGTGCAACCTATTATTTAATTTTATGCTTCAACATTTCTGCTCATTTTCTTCATTCAAATCATTCACAATACTAGCAAAGAGCTGTTGTCAGCTTCATTTGTTGGAGTCATTATTTCATTCTTATTTCTGAGTAATCATTTGTGAATTATATATTTTTTTCAAAATTAAATAAGAATTCATCATATCCTATATGCACAACATTGCTCTGTTACACAATCTAATTATGCCTACTATATGTCATTTCTCTTCTCACTGCATCTTATACTCATCAATTTGCCTGTGATTTGCATTTACAAGTTTGCATCTGACTGCCATCAA
Organism: Protopterus annectens; assembly: GCF_019279795.1. NCBI lineage: Eukaryota > Metazoa > Chordata > Ceratodontiformes > Protopteridae > Protopterus > Protopterus annectens. The sequence goes on from NC_056739.1 coordinate 232,569,219, forward strand.
AACTAATGCTGTTCGTATATTTCTCCACATTTACCTTAATCTTTTGTAATCTGCTGCACAGCAAATATCCATTCATTTCTGAAATGATGTTGGCTTTCCCTGCAATATATTTCAAAGTGTAAGGATTTATTCCAAAATTCCTATCTCATATGACAGAATCTTGTAAAGGAAATAGAGTCATAAGTTAATGCATGTCAATCATTTGCAATGTTATGAACATTTATAGGTATTATTTTCTTATAGTAAACTGCAAAAATAAATAATGCACAGTTTTGCATGCTTGGACATATTATACCATGGACTGGTACATTGGTACTATGAAATTGTACAGACTTCACAGTCTACAGGCATTGTGAAGGGGTGTGGGAATAGGAGATGATCATATCAGACTTCAGATGCCTGTTGATAAAAAGTCTTTATAATCTTTCCTGCATTACTAGATACATTATTATATACAAATAGTGGTTTTCTGTGCATTATTCCAGTAGAACTTGTTTATCTTATGTGGTCAAAAAGTGGGAGATTTCCCATTTTTTCTATGCCGTATTTCTGAGGCAAATGTACTGTTTCAAATGTCGAGTTTCATATAGGATATATTTAAAGATGGTGTATAAAGTTTTATATATAGTACTAAATACTAATTTTAAAAACAATTTTGTCCCCTTTGCATACCATCTAGCTGACAATTTATTGCTTTAAAACAGCTTACAGTGCTCTATCCCCCACCCCTATAGTACTACCCCTCAATTTGGTATCAATAGATTATGGGTTGAGAAGGGGCAGTCTCTTGGTGTAGAGCAGATGGCAGCATTACATACAAAAGAATCCACTGCTGTGAGGTCAGTGAATGGACTGGGTGAAACTTTATGCTGTGCATTACTACCTATAGCTATATCAATTCAATCTTGTCACTCTTTTGTGCCAACTGTTAATGGCTGTCTGCAGTGTGATTATAGTACTACACCCCCCATCTCAAGGAGGATGTCAACTCACAGGAAGTAACCTCTCCCTCCCATTAGAGGGGGCAAACTGTCAAAAAATTGCTCCTTCCCACCCCACTTCCCTTCCTGGCACATCTGGCAGGAGTGGCTGTTATTGACCTCTGGCAGTCTGGTTCCCAGTCTGAGCTTCATTCCTTGCTTACTGTCTCTTTCACTAGCACTTGCTGCTATGACAAAGAAATGTAGTTAACTAAAAAGTCTGAAGGGTTTCCCAGAGTGTATAAATCTGTGTGAAACTCAAACATACTTTTGTGCGGAAAACATTTCCAGCACAAGAGAGAGCTCTTTTCGAGATTCACATGGAAATTAAATTGTTTAAATAATCTTTTGCTACTCATCGCCTTTTATTGTGAGTTCTCCAAGTGATTAGAATGTGTGCATATTTTAAATAGAACACCTTGAACAACAATGCATCGTTAATTCACAGTTCTCATACTAAATGACAAAACCTATTCTGACCTGCTCGCTATTGCCAACATACTAGCAAATAAATGTAATGTGAATTTCACTCCTGAGATGACCATCAAAAGCCTTAAAATTCCATCTCTCTCTAACCTATCATCATCCCTAGAAAGTGTACTAAAAGCACTGTCCAACTGCACTTCTGCCATTAAAAGAGAAAACATAGAAGGCTTTTTTATGTTAAATAGCACTAAAAATACCCAGGTGGAACCATATCATAAACTATTTAACCTGAGCATGGTTACAGGCTAAGTCCTGGTAGCAAGGCTTGTAGCACCGGTGATGCAAAGGCATAAAGATAGGCTACTACTAACTCTGTAAAGCTATAGGCCCATCAACCTTATGTTATGTGTTTCGTGCCTTTACAAATAAGAGACTCAGTTAGCACAGACATTAAAGAGCTCATCTGGAAAGTTCTGTAGCAATTTGGTTTTCTCAAAGGTAAATCTCATCTAAAAAAGCTGTTAAACTTCTTGAAAAAGGTAACAAGCTGCTGTCAGCTGGTCACAATGTTCACACAATCTACCTTGATTTTGCCAAGGTATTTGACAGCATCTCTATTGCTAAATACATAATTAACAAGCCAAATACATTAGAAACAAGTCTCCTATGTGATGTGATTGATAGTGAATCATTTAAAAGACAGAAACACAAGGTGCTGGTGGCAGGGATAGAGTTTGAGAATACAAAGGTGACCAGTGATGCCCTGTATGGCACAGTGCTGGGATAATTTTTGTGTGGTACTTAATTCTCTGGCCTACAGATTAATAAAACAAATTATATAGCTTCCCAGGTTTGCCAATAACTGCAAATTGGGAGTCATTGTTAAATCCCTTCTGATACAGAAGCCCATGAGTAGGAACATGCTCAAAATGCCTAGGGTATAGAAAATAGGCTTAAATTAAATGTTGAAACAGTGCAACAGTTTTACATTTAGCAGACAAACCACCCCGACCATGCACTGAGCACTAACTATACCAAACTTCAAAATGAAAGCTGGAAATCTGGGCTGATACTTCACTTCACTTCTCCTTTGATCACCATGTATCAATGGCTTTCAGGAGATCTTAATTTGCAAAGTTGATCTCTAAGGAAGTATCATCCAGAGATAGAGATGGTGTTGCCCACTGATCAAACTAAATTATAGCCAAACAGTCCACTTATGCTGTACTGACAAGATTAGAAAAAGTCCAAAACACTGGCATGTCTACAGCTAGTGAGGTTTGATATTATTGGCCGAAATGTACCCAGAAAGAATTAAAATAAAGGTAATGGACATTCAGAAGCCATGTAGCAGAAACATTGGTATGGCCTTCAGATGTCACTTGTATATATCACATGGGTCTCCAATGCAGGACATCTAAGGTTTTACACAGTGAAGATTCTAGCTGGGCTGGATCTTTCTTGCAGTTTTTACCAATTATAGAATAAAACACCTCTGTGTTATGTACACCCCTAGAAATGTGAAACAGCTGGACTAGAAATACTGTCCTTCCTTTCTACCTCTTATAAGCTGCTCAGAAGAAATCTATACCTACAAATCAGTCACAGAATGACCAGAACAAGGACTCTAGACCTGCTTTAGCTGATTAATAGATATAGAAAAGTGTGAGAGTGAGAAAAGGACAGAGACCCTAGAGAGAGGGAGACACACACACACACACACACACACACACACACACACACACACACACACACACACACACACACACACACACCTCACAATTTCCCTTATCTGTGAAGTATATCCCATCCCCTGTACATAAAGTAATATAATACACTATCTACTTTTAAACAGAACCCACATAATTGGATTGGTATTCATAATTTCACCCCAGACTGAACTGGCTTTGACCTGGGGAGGTACAGTCTAAGGTGGTATCCAGCAAGGGTCAATGGTCCCAAGAAATCTGGAGCTTTCTTTTTTTCCCTACTCTGTTAATGCATTCCATGAACTATTCATTTGGAAAAATGTCATAGTAGCACCAAAGGAAGCCTCTTGTCTTTTAAAAAAAATTGATGTAGTGTTAAATTAAACAAAATATTATGTTTTTGGGCACATTTATCTTATGAAATGTTTTAGTAGAAACTATATATTTTAGAAAGCTAAGACCTGAACACCAGTCAGGATTCAGTAAAGGGCTACTGCTAACACTTGTGTTTCAACTTCAAAGGAGTGTGGCAAAGTGGTGAGTTTAATACACCTGGGCATGACAGTACCATTGCACATATTTCATTTCACAAGCAAAATCCTAAATAAACCATAATTACAAATCAGAATCAACATACATATTAAAGTTCAGCATACAAAGATAAGGAGGAGAGGCAGAAATAGACGTAGGATGCTTCAAGTGTTTGAAAGAAGTTATAGTATCGTGGAGGTAACAGTGATGTGATTTTTGAGAACATCCAGAGAAAGGAAGTGGCACAAGGGAAACTGCAAGTTTAAGACTTCCTGTCCATAGCTGGACTTTAAAGACAGAAAATGTAAATAATTTCAACTCTTGTGAAAAAAATCTGCGCATCAGTGCCAGCCTCCCTCCCCATTCCTTATCCCTCCAAGCTGTCTCTGTTGCCTGTTATTGCAATGTGTGAGGCAGTGGCTAGTCAGATTAACAAGAGTAGAAATCATAGCAAGCATTCTCACTGCTTCAGAGAAGTTTCTATAGGTAGGAACCAAGAATGATATGACTTGCCACAAAAACAGGAAAATACTTAAACATGACATTCTAGCTGAGTTTCTGGTAAACTGAATGTAAGAGTGTGATCAAATCAGAATACAACTGCTAGAAATTTAGAAGCCACCCCATGACTTACCATTAAACTATGCATTAATCTAATTTGTTCATCCAATGTCCAAAAATGTGTTTGTGTGATAATAAATGACAAAGGGACAAACTAACATTTGAAGTGGCAGTACGAAAAAGAACTGCAGTATGCAAGACAAACTTTTGAATTTACGGGAAGTGAGAAAAGCTACAGCTGTGATGGTACAGAGTGTAAAATACTTTTGCTAGCAGTAACATTAAAGGAAGGGACTATCATTTCAAGATGGAGAAGGTTAGCCTTCTGCATTTCAAATATGCAATGACCTTATGCCTCTTTAGCAAACTGGTAGGGATGCAAAGGCTTTTTATCAGGCTCAACTGCAACACAAACTTGCTGAAACAGAGGCTCTTAAAATAGTACTATAGGTACCTTAAAACAAAAACAAAACAAAAAAAATAAGATTTTGGATCTGTACCAATGCCAGGAAGCAGCCACTGATATCCCTCTGTGTATGCTAGAAAACATGCGTTTCTGAGATATACCGAGAGTCACTCAGCTGCACTGACATCCAATGCTTGGAATACTCGTTTTCTGTCTTAACACCCCCTGCCAGTGAAAGTGGAGACAGAATATACCGGCCACTACTCTCAAAACCTAATATTAAATGTACTTCAAATTTGTATGCCAGACCAGCATCACTAGATTTAAAGGCACTTACGACTATATGTAAACAACACAACATTTATATTTAATGGTGCTTCAACAAGAAGGACATCAGGTTCTCTCCACAAAACATCAGCATCATCTGGCAAACAACTTCCATGATGTGCATGAAGGATACTGCTTATGAAAATGAGCATAACAAAGTCAAGTATGATTTAACAGATGGACAGAGATCCTCTATGCTGCAGCCATAATGAGATGAGCAACTCTTGATCAGTTGTGTTGTCTCAGGAAATGGCTTATCACATTTTCATCCAAACAGCATAAGGTATCCCTTATTAAAATATCAGAATTAAGTCAGTCATTCCAACATTTTTCCTTACAGATGAGGCATTCATTATTAATTGAGATAAAAACTGGAGATTTTTTTTAAACTCCTTTACTCCCATACAATCTGAACATTACCTCACCCTTGTGCCTTTCCTTGATCACCAGGTCTACCCACCCCTCCTAATCTCCTCTGGACTTGTCCCAGTTAGAGCTGGAGAAGAGATTGTGGTGTCATGATATAGTATCACACTGCTGGAAAGAATATCCCCCCTCTCAGAATATGCCCACCAACATTTGTCTTACACAGAGCAAATGTTAACATATGAGCCTAACTTTTTAAGATTCTGAAAGTCAAAGTTGGAGAAGTGTACACTTTTCTCCCATACATATTAATAATTTTCCCATCCTTATTAGAAAGACTAGGATTGGAATTAATCAAGTGCTTAGCAGCAGTGGAGTCACCCAAAGCTATAGCTGCTGAGTCAGGTTTGGGAATAAATGACTTAGAACTTTGTACATCCTATCTGCCTTTTTACTGATAGCTGGCAGTAGCACTCACATCCTCTAAAGCAGAGAGGGCAGCAGGAATGGGTGTAGTTCTGGAAAATCCTTCTGTAACAACTCATTCTAGCACTAGTTTCAGCCAAAGAGAGATCTCCACAGGAAGAATCAGAAACTGAGCTTTCCTCAGATCTGAATCAGAAATCCGAGGACAAAATCTTGAATCTGTCCCTGTGTCTTCCTCTTCAAATTTTTTTTTTTTTTTTTTGAGAAAAGAAAACTGGGGCCAACCATGTTACCAGTGGCAGCCACTGCTTCCCCAAGAATGGAGGAATGGTCACAGCATTCGGACATAACAGGAAAACCTTCCCTGTGCCTTCTCTCATCTCTGACAATAGTGGCTTCCCCTTGCCCAATGAGAAAACTCCAACCATCTTAGTGGATGTGACTAATCCTGGCTCATAGTGACTGCAGATGCTACACCAGAAGGATTTGGGTAAAAGATGAGTGATCTGAGGTACAAGAAATGGCCACAGCAGAGCCACCTAATATGGATGAGGCAAACTGCTAGCCCATTATGGTGGCAACATCTGTTTAACTTTTTGGTTTTGTTTCTGGAAGAAGGGCAGATGGTGGGAATTCCAATCTGCTCCATGCTCAATGCAAAAATGGTGCATTTTTCTCAGGGAAGACAAGCAGCAAATGGTGGTAAAACTACCAGTCCACAGAAGTTAATTTGCTGTTTACTGTGCTTTTTTTGTCACTTTCGAACACTATGGCAGCACCCACAATGGAAAACTAAGGAGAATTTCACCACAAAAATGTCATCAGGTTTTTTTTTTTCTGACAGTTTTAAAGTTACGTAGATTGAGTGCTCTGTTTAAAAGTGTTACAGTCTCATGACAGTCCATTAAAACACAACACTCCTAGCTTTAAAATAACCTTTCCTGAAGAGGAAAGTAATAAAACATGAGTAAATAAGAAAATGTAATATTTCCACAAAGGAAGCTTATCCTCCCAGCAAACAAAAGTACAAGCTGACCGTCCTCAAAAGACTAAGAGAAGCATATTGTTCAGTGTGTTTTAAAACTCAGAAGGGCTTTGTGCCCAAAATTGTCTTTTAGTCAGCTCATATCAAGTTGACTGACAGTTTGGGTCCATGGAAGGTGCCATGAAGATTTGGTAGCTGGCCGGCTGTTATATACTTGGCAGGATATAACCCATATAGCTAAGGCTACTTCAGCAGTGATCAGTATGAACATCAAGAGTTGTAGTTTTCACTGCTTGTAGATTTCGCTGGAACAGATTCACTGAAATCCTTGGTATGTGGTAGAAAGATCAAGATTAAGACTGTTCAGGCTAGGAAAAGCTTTTTTAAGAGCGCAGTGTTTGTTTGAATGCAGCGGCTAGCATTGCCGCCTCGCAGCAAGAGGTTCTCCGGTTCGATCCTCGGTTGGGGTGGCTTCTGTGCGGAGTCTGCATGTCCTCCCTGTGGTCGTGTGGGTTTCCCCTGGGTGCTCTGGTTTCCTCCTACATCCCAAAAACATGCTGCAAGTGGATTGGGGACACTAAATTGGCCCTAGGCGTGAGTGCATGCATGTGCTTTCTGCGGAAGGTTGGGTGCTGGGCTGGCAACTCGACACCATAAAACTCCACTGCCAATCATGAGCGGACAGTTGATCCATTGTGGCGATACCTAACCTGGAAAAGCTGAAAGAATAAGAACTGTTTGTTTGAATTGCTACTAAATAATTGTTTCAAAGTTAGGCTCCTTCTAGTAATTGACTACAGCTAAGAAGGTCTTTAATATGGAATAAAGTAACAGCAAATCAACTTAACATGCAATTGCTGCTAGAAATATTTAACACAGTCAGTCTGACTTTTACCCATAGTAACAGACATTGAAAAACATACAATGACTTTTCTTCTATTTATAGATTTAGTTGGTAGTAAGGCTACTGCTACCCAAACACACACAATTTCTGAGAAGACTAACCTGCTACACATGAATGACAGACAATCACATGTGGTAAGGTATAGGTCTATACTTAATGGCACATTAATATTCATGTTTGCTCTCCTGCCCTTTCTCAAAATACAGACGAGAGACTAAATGAAGTTCATCATTAGGATTACTGTTGCAGTACTCTTAGTTGCACGTGTTACAACTTGTTGAGGATACAACAGCCAGCTATCTTCCAAAATGTCAGGGCACCTTCTACACAGCCAAACCATTATTAAAGCTGAGATGAGTTGACTAAATATAAGTCAGAGTGTGTCAATCCCTTCAAAGCTTTCCTGATGCCAAATAATGCTCCTCTTTTGGACTTTCAAGTATCACTCAGCTAACACTTTCCATTCCTGGGTAGAGAAGTTCCCTTTGAGGGGGTAAAAACATTCACTGTTACTTTCTATGACAAGTTTTACTTATTCTGTAAAATATTTTTAATCCAAAAAAACAATAAAAGTGAATCAAACAATGGGGCAGTATAAAAGCTTTATTCAGATCTAAAATATAAGCACTTTTGCAGTTAAAAACTGCTTCATCACATGTTTTAAAACTGTGACTCACACATATCATTTAAATATACAACCACAGCCAATTACAAAGGTCTACACCTCTCAGCCATCTCCTTTCACGTAGTTTTAAAGCAACATCAACACAAAACAATATTATAGTAGTTTCAGTTTACTTAATGGCCTGTCTTTCAAAAGAGATTTTAGTGGAAGCTTGTCATTAAGGCCATAGCCAACATCAGCCCCTAGCCTAATTATCCATTTGGTCTCTGAAACCTCACTTCTGTTCTCTATATAGCCTCCCCCCAAGACCAACAGTCACTTTCTCAATGTCTAAAAATTTAAACATATGTGTATGCCTACAATATGTGTGAAAAAAGTTCAGGTATAGAATAAGGGAACATATATATGATATAAAGAAAGTGTATCTTACCAATGCAATAGCAAAACACATACACAATTGTGGGCATACACATATGTTTAAGTTTTTAGTCATTGAAAAAGTCACTACTAATCTTAGAGGGGGGATATAGAAAACAGAACTGAGGTTTCAGAGGCCAAATGAATAATTAGGCTGGGGGTAGATGTTGGTTATGGCCTTAATGGCAAGGTTCCACTAAAACTTCTTTTGAAAGACAGGCCATTAAGTAAACTGAAACTACTATAGTATTGCTTTATGTTGATGTTGCTTTAAATCTATATGTAAAGAGATGGCTGAGAGGTGTGGACTTTTGTAATTGGCTGTGATTGTATATTTAAATGATATGTGTGAGTCACAGTTTTTAAATATCTGGTGAAGCAGTTTTTAACTGCAAAATCGCTTGTGTTTTAGAGCTGAATAAAGCTTTCATAGCTGCGGTGGTGGTGCTGCGGTAGCATTGTCACCTCACAGTAAGATGTTGTCCTGTTCGATTCTCAGCTAGAGCGTCTTCTGTGGGGAGACATGCTTGAATGGGCGTACCTTCATTGAAGGTTGTGCGTCAGGGCTGGCAACTCGGCACGTAAAAATCTACTGCCAATCATTAGCGGACTGGAGTTCCGCTGTGGGGACCCCTAACTGGGAAAAGCTGAAAGACAACAACAACAACAACTGCCCCATTGTTTGATTCACTTTTATGTTTTTTTGGATATATTCATTGGTTTTAAGTGAATTGTTTATCCTGAGTGCCACAATTCTTGCTGGTTGTTAAAATATTTTTAATGGTAGGAAAAAATATTTTTAGTGACTGTCCTGTGACATTTGCTTACTTTTAAATATGTGTGGGACTTTCTGACTTTTGCAGTTTGGTGGAAAACTAAAACAGCTTTATCTGAAGTGAAACTACTTTTAATGAAATAAATGTTTATTTATTTATTTATTTATTTTTGTGGTCTAGGTTGAGTGCTTAAAATACTTCATACTATTTTTTTTTTGGGGGGGGGGGTTACTCTTACTATTTGCCTGTTTAATCATCTGGCTCACAGGAAAGCCTGGCAACAGTGGACATCTTTTTCTGCTTAACGTTGGAGCAACCAGCTGGCTCTTCATTTCTTTCATCAAAAAGATGCGTAACAAACATTGACACTGGATCAGGCTGCTGAAGTTCCTTAACTGCAGATGAGCGAGACTGCTGTAGCCTTTCTGCTTCCAAAGACCTTATTTTTTTTCCTTTGTTCCCATCTGTTGTGGTCCCCTATAGCTACCACAGACCAGGGATTAGACACATCATATGTGACTATTTGAGTACCCCTGGTGGGCAAGTAGAGCCAGTCTTGTTGTTTCTGGGAGAATTGGTAAAAAATACCCTTTTCATTAATCAGAATGCATTGTCCATCTCTGGGATTTTTTTTCTGGCAAAAGTAGGTCTGCTTCTGCACAAGTTTTTTTGCTTCTTTTTGACAGGAATTTATTTCTTCTCTTGCCTCAGTCACTTTGGACAGGAATGATTGATTGTGCTTAGCTCAGTGTTTAGTTCAGTAACTTGAACATATCAGTTTAGCTGTTGCTGAAAAAAGAAAAATACATTTTTTGAAGCGGATCAGGTGTTTGAACCACAAAATTATTGTTAAGGGACAAATTCTTTTTTATCTTATCCAGTTTCTGATGAAGATTCTGAGGAGAGTGTGGCTTCTGCCAGCCATTTTGTGGAATTCTCTTTCTCTAACTATTTCTAGAATGAGTCAAAGCTCCACTGCACACTATACTTATGTGTGTTAACCATAACCCTGCCCCTTATCTTAAGCCTGTACCTTAACTTCCAGTAACATTACTACTCCACAAGATAGACTCAGACACTGAAGCATGCACCAACAAACATGTACAATACTAAAGTCATCACCCAAGTTAACTGTAATCTAACTTTAACACACCAGTGCTTGCACAGATTCCCAGCCCTAAAGTTAACTTTGAACCTAACACCATTCTTAAGTATTCAACTGTAGTACCACCTTTATCATTCTTATAAGAAAAGCGCAGTCAGGGTCTGAACTGTCTGCAAACAGCTAAAGTTAACTTTGAGTATGTGTCTACCCATTTGAGCTAATATTCATTATCCCCTGGAGGGCAGTCTGCTTTGGCTTGTAAGACACACACACACACCTTCAATTTCTCTCTTATTCCCTTCTGTTACCAAATAGTATCCATAACTGATAAATAATGTTTGCTTGTTAATTTAAACTGAGACCACAGTAGCCTACTAATACAAGGTTATCCTGTTTTTCCACCTGAGAAATGGTTAAGAAATGACTTACAGTTTCAGAGCAGTCCTTGGTCAATTCTGATTACACAAACTTGTCTTTGCTTTGGCTCATTAGCAGCAGTACAAGAGAACTGCCTGCCCACACCCTTGTTCATCCCCTCCCCCTTCCCTGTTTATTACCTTAAGCCAATCCCAAAGTTAGTAAATATTACTTGGGGCAGGCACCATTTTTAAAACTACAATTCACTCTGCTACAGGCCACACGAGGAGCTCAGTGTCTCTCCAGTAAGTGTTTTACAACTGTATATGCTTATTTATGTTGAATTGTGATAGACATCTAATATGATTTATGCTTTATTACTGGAAGTTACTATGGCATGCTAGCATTTTGTTTGTCTGCACCAAGTTCTTTTCAGTATAACAGTATGGTCTATTTGCATAGCTGCACCTTGTTAACTAATGTTATTCATGTATATGTGTTGTGTGTAGACAGCTCATACTGGTGTCTATTTATTTCTATATAATTTTGCTGTTACTGGTGGATAGAATCACATTAGAGACCTATGAGAGAGGGCTGCTCGCTATATTTTTATCTGTGACTGCATAACTGTCAGCTGAGGTCCCTTCTCACTGATGTTTTTCCAATGGGCTCAGTATCTGCATATACTAGTAGTTGGTTCAAGACGTATTTTCCTGTATGCAGTAGCTATTTGCTCAATTTGTTTTTTGTAATCTTTATAATATATCTTTACCATCTCAAAAGTGCTTATTCCTCTCTCTACTCTTTTTTTCTAGACCTAACATCACTCTTAAGTATTCAACTGTGGTACCACCTTTATCATTCTTATAAGAAAAGCGCAGTCTGGGTCTAAACTGTCTGCAAACAGCTAAAGTTAACTTTGAGTATGTGTCTACTCGTTTGAGCTAATATTCATTATCCCCAGGAGAGCATTCTGCTTTGGCTTGTAAGCATCCCCCACCCCCACCCCCCCCACACAGACACATCTTCCATTTTCTCTCTTATTCCCTTCTGTTAGTAAATAGTATCCATAACTGATAAATACTGTGTGTTTGTTAATTTAAACTGAGACCACAGTAGCCTACTGATACAAGGTTATCCTGTTTTTCCACCTGAGAAATGGTTAAGAAATTACTTACAGATTCAGAGCAGTCCTTGGTCAATTCTGATTGTTTCTTAAACACAAACGTGTCTTTGCTTTGCCTCATTAGAAGCAGTACAAAATAACTGCCTGCTCACACCCTTGTTCTCCCCCTCCCCCTCCCCATTTATTACCTTAAGCAAATCCCAAAGTTAATAAATATTACCTGTGGCAGGCACCATTTTTAAAACTACATTCACCCTTTGAGCACCGCATGCTCAGCTCTGCCATAGAACTTATTAAAACTGCCTGAACTGGGGCACAGCTAACTGATAGTTTGTGGAAATACAGGGTACTTACCTGAGTCTCTACATTCACTATCATATGTTCATTTATCAGTTTACTCTGTTACCTGATGGTTTCCAGCCCCCTCATAAGAGCATCTAACAGGGTCTCTCCCACTTTGCTCCCCACCCTGCCCCCCAGTGGTCCTACCTTTATTACACTCACAAACCCCTCCCATCTTTCCAATAGCCAAGCACGGCACTAAACCCAACAATACCTCCTCCATCTTCCCACTACTATCACTCCTCCTCAGCTAACATGTACAAGCATACCTTACCTATGCTCACTGCATGCACTCCCCTTGCATATCTTACATCCTACCAAAACTCCATCATTTCCCCACTCAACCACTACCACTGTACTACTACTCACACCACCACTCATGTCTCATCCTCACTCAGCTCCCCTCCCACCAACTCAAGAACCACCCTTGTGCACCCCCCACATATTCTAGCAACTATACTTCTCAAACATAAAGCATCCCTACAACTTAACATAGTAACCCTCCCACCATACCTATTAGCCATAAAGCACAATCGTAAAGTTTCCCTAATAAACAAACACATTCAAAAACTGAGAAAACTAATAACCTCAAATCTAGCCCAAAGTGGAGACATCCACCCCAACCCTGACCCTACCATCTCCAACCCCAATCCTCATAATCAGACTAGAAACTACTACTTCTCCCATATCATAGCCAATAGAAAGCCAAGTGACTTCCTTCTACTAACCTTAAATATTAGAAGTATATCCAACACAGTCCATGAACTCCATTCCACCATAGACTTGTACTCCCCAGATATAGCCATCCTGACAGAAACCTGGCTAAAACCTCACATTACCAGTGAGCAAATCCTCCCTACCAGTTATGGCACACTAAGAGTTAACCAGCTAAATAAGAAAGGAGGCGGTGTAGCTATAATATTTAAACAGCATCTTAACATCCAGATCTTAACATCATCAGCTCCACAAATAGGCAATGAAGAAATAATATACACCAACCACAAAATAAACCAAAACAAAACCATCAACATAATTGAATGCTACTTCCCACCTGGCCAAAACATCCCTCCACTAGAAAACTTCCTCAGCTGTTCTACCCACCATCTCCCACAAGAAACTATAATTTTAGGTGATTTCAATATTAACTGGCAATCCTGTTCTGGCAACCATCCAATCCATCATGTAAACCTTCATGGCTTCACCCAACTAGTCCAGTCACCAACCAGGATAAATAAAAACTACAACAAGCACACTACCCTGGATTGGATACTAGTCAGTAAGAGCCCCCAGTCATATATGACAGGCTGCTTATCAGATAGCCTCAGTGATCTCTCCTCCAACATTCCTACTCAAAAAATACCTATACCAAGCTAAACCTGTCATCTTCAGTCAAATACGTAAAAAAAATAAACTTTAACCCACTCACATTCATCTCATCCCTCAAAGAATGTAACTTGCATCCTCTAAAGTACCTCAGTCTTGATGACGCAGTTGAATTTTTTAATACTACCTTCCTGAACATCCTTAATTATCATGCCACTATAAGACTTTCCAGAACCAAAGCACAACCCTCCCCATGGCTACAGAAAACCACTAAGTCAGAAAAGAAAAACAGGGATAAAGTCTTGGAGCACTGGCACAAAACCAAAACCCCCCTCAACTAGACAGAAATTCCGAGAAATATGCAATAGAGTCAAAAAGCTAATAAAACAGGACAAACTCCAATACTACCAATCTGCCCTAGACTCCTCACAACACAGCCCCAAACAATTCTTGTCCTCCATAAACTCCATCCTCCACCCAGGTAAAGTCAGTATGCCTCCTCCTAACATCCCTCACTCCCCCAAAAATATTGCTACCTCATTCAACACACACTTCACACAAACCATACTATCACTAGCTAAACAACACAACCCCCTCCCCTCCAACCCACACCTTCAACTAGTAATGTCCCCACTGCATTCTTTTTTTCTCTTGTACCTACCTCCAACATAAAAAAACTCTTAACTAAACTTAAGCCTACCAAATTAGCAGCAGACAACCTCTCAAGAGAATACCTACAAATTGCAACTGATGCTCTGGCCTACCCAGTATCCATCTTGATCAACCGATTATTGTCAGAAAGTTTACGTTCCCACACTATGGAAAGTATCACATATAATTCCCCTCCACAAAGGCAGCCCCTCCACAGAACTAACCAATTACTGCTCCATAGCTATTCTTTCTCTCTCTCCACTCTCCAAAATACTAGAGAGATGCATTCACTCTCAAGTCTCAGACTACCTCCTTACTAACAACCTTCTTTTCAATACTCAGCATGGTTTCCTACCAAACCGTAGCACCACCACTGCCTTACTCTCCTTTATTAACACTATCCTTTAGCATAAAAACAATGCTATCTCTCCTCTGCTACTTTCCTAGACCTAACTAAAGCATTTGACATGGTCCCACGCAAACAAATCATCTCTGTCCTCAATAACCTATCCTTCTCTCAATCAGTCACCATCTGGTTTCACAGTTACCTGTCTGACTGCCAACAATCAGTTGTATGGCAGAATGACATATCTTCCCAACTACCTGTCTCTATAGGGGTTCCCCGAGGATCCATCTTTGGACCCCTACTCTTCTCTATTTTCACCAATAATCTAGCCTCTGCCACCAAACATGGCACACTCATACACTATGTAGATTACTCAACCATCATCTGCTCAGCTCAGTCCCTACCCAAACTGCAAAAAGTCACACAGGAAGCCTTTACCTCTGTTGAAACTTGGTTATCCAATGCCAAATTAAGACTCATCCCAAACAAAACTAAACTACTCATCTTTCAACCCACCAAACATAGTCAAAACAACTCTCACTTTAACATCACAGCAAAGGGCACCACTATACACCCAACAGAACACACCAAATTGCTAGGAGTGGAAATAGACAATAAACTAAAATTTGACATTCACATATCCATGACCATAAAAAAGTCCACAAAAAACTAGGAGCGTTATACAGAAATAAGCAACTTCTCACCAAAGCAGAAAAAGATTTCAGTAGCAAATTCCCACCTTATCTCCACCCTACTATATCCCTCTCCAATATATACCAACCTAAGGCAATGTGATCTAAACAAGCTAGAGACCTGCTACTGCAAAATCGCCAAATTCACCACAAGGGCATCCTACCGTAGTCACCACTGTCTCTCACTCAGTGAACTGGGCTGGCTTGAACTCCCTCAACTCCTTCAATGGTATCAAATCACACTTTCCCACAAACTAGTAAACCATCCACTAAATGTCCCATCCCTCCAAAATCGACTCCAACCCTATTGCACCACCAGACCACTAAGATCCAGCAACAAAGATCACTTGCAAATTACTAAAGCCAATAACTCTGCTGGTGAATCACTATTCTCTTGCACCATAGCCAAATTATGAAACTCCCTCCTACCCACAATTACCTCTGTACCATCATGCACCCACTTCAAAACTTTACTAAAAGTACACCTAAAAACATGCTGGCTATGTCCTTGCAACTCCCACTCTAATATCACCCACCCCATCCAACCACTACCTTTCTTTCCACCCCACTAACTACCTTGATTATAGCAAGCTTGGATGCTCACAAGCGTACTGCTTATTATACAGCAGGAACTTCTTATAGTAACAATTGTTAATGTCTGTTATGTACTTCACAGATAAAAATTCTAGTTGTCTACTGATGTACTCTGTTCTTCATCTGTAACTATGTTTGCAATTGTTAATTGCTATGTTAATCAAATTGTTAATCGCTATGTAAATACAATGTAACTACTGTCTGTATATTTTAACTGCAGAGCTTTTCTCCCCAGGCCTCCACTGAAAATGGACCTACGTTCAGTCGGACACTCAGTCAACAAATGTAAATAAATAAAATTAATAAATAAACATACGGATACTAATATCTAGTATACAGGATGTATTCCCTAAAATAGATAAAGTGAATACCAATTAATAAATTTCAAAGAAGAGATCAGAAAGAAGGTGGAACTTTTTGAAATTCTTATGAAACAACAAAGAGTAAAAGAAAATCCTGATCAAGGAACTTAAAAAGTACATTATTAAAGTCACTGGTGTTTCTTGCAATGATCAAATTATTTCTTCCTGAAGGAAAATAAAAAAATTAACATGTGGAGGAGACATCAGTTTTGTTAACATCAATAAAATCCTTAATAATACTGAAGAAATGGAGTGGATCAGTATATCCATCAAGAGAAAGAATGAGCTGAATTCCTGGAAAATTGTTTCTAAAATTAAAAACCTTAAAACAAGTGCCTTTTATTCTCTGATTGCTGGACTTTTATGCTCTGAAACAATACATTTGTCCTTTAAGTAAAAGGCTTATACTGGCCTTTAAGCTTCAAAATGGAAGTATGTATTTATATTTTAAGTTAAAACATTTTATGATGAGGGATATAAATGGTTAGTTTTATTGTTTTACTATATTTACAGTGAAATACTTAATATAATTCATTTAACTAAACTTACAAGTGTATTTCTAAATGTTAAACAAATACTTCCTTTAAAAGAATGTCATTAAGTTATAAGCAATAGGATCAGTAAATTTAAGACTACAAAAAATGTATTTGTTTAACATTGCTTGGTATGTGCATTACTGGGTTAATTGAATGTCAGATCTTCGTAATATTATTTAGAAGTGTTAATGTGCTGGTGATTTTGTTTTCTTTATTCCATGTAAAATATTCCTTTCATTGGGTCATTTATGAAGCAATTAGCACACAGAGAAAGCTTGAGAACAAAATAATGCTCAATTTCTGTCAAAATGCTGGATTCTTTTTGCATTGAGCTGTCATGAAGAAAATCTAGGTCAAATGTTATCACCGATGTCTATGAAAACAGAAAGGAATTTCCTTTTCTTCAAGTACATATTTGAGAAATTTCCTTTTTTTAGAAGTGAAGATTTGAAGCTGTTGGTAACATATAATTTGCTTACATTATTTGAATGTTAGTAGCTTATTTTGTAGTGGTATTTAATTCTCACTGTGCATAGAAATGAAAAGAAGTAAAGTTAAACACTTCTTACTGATTAGAACAGCTTAAAAGAATTAAAAAGAATGAGAAAATTACAGAGGAAATTAGCAGCTGCTGTAAAGCGTGAGTTGTCATTTTTCTAATCAAATTCTAATGTCAGGATGTGAAGCTTAGATCAGAACATGAGTTTACAATGGCTAAAAACCCACACATTCAAATTAAACAAGCAGGGTTTCTTGTATACACAGTCAAATTGCTTGTTATAGTAGAATTAATAAGATTAGTAAACATCTTATGAATAATATGCACATGCACAAGGAATACAATAGTTAACATGTAACAGTAATAAAAGAACAGTATAAGTAGCTTAAATTAAGAACAGTTGGTGATTAAATAGCTCTTTGATGGAAGACTTTAGAAATACAAGATATATAGAATAAGGTAGAATATTAGTGGGAAAATAAGAGAGAAACTATTTTTAAATAACAAACTGCTTTCAAGAAAGATGTCTACTACATAAACTTGAATATGGCAGAAATGTGAACATACAAGATGTCATATAATTTACATAGAACATCATATAAAATATTTGAAAATTATCTGAAAACTGAATTTTGAAGCTTGGTCAAATGAACTTTTGTTACATGCTGTATACTATTAGATTCACTAATACTACCCGAAATAAGTCAGCTCATAAGTCAGAACTGAATTTTGAGTATTTTATTGTTGAATCAGTATATCCATTTTAAAACAAAGTAAAGCAGATTTTTCAATATGTTTGAATCCAGAAAAGGAGAACGGGATCTGAATTGAACACATTGTAACTTTTGAATGCAGTATAAACTGCAAATATTTTTTTGACTCCAAAGAAATAGCAAGACATTCTCTTTGACCTGAGTAATATACATATTTTATGAAGTACTTTAATAAACGGAAGGATTTTTAAATATTTTGATATTTGTCATGTTGAGTGTACACAATTTTGAGTTATAGACACTTGTATTTTAACAATTAATTCAGAGCTTTTGTTCAATATGTAAAATATGTGTGTATCTTTTAGAATGATAAATATATATGTGCATTGATTTCCCTTTGTATTATACTTTAATAGGATAAGATTACCTGTGACCTGTAAGTTTATAGATGTCTTTATCTCTTCAGGTCCCATTCTGTTATACTTTGTTTATTTAAAGATTTAGTTATAATAACGCTGAATAATTTCTGAATATTTAATGGATAATTTATACTACTGTTACATAAATAGGTATACAGTATACTATTTGTAGAATTATTTAATATGTGTGACTAATAGAAAAGGATTATTAAACATTTATGTAGTAATGAGGGAATGCTTTAAATGGCAAAATATATAACTAAATTAATAAACTCTTATTATTTTTGACATATAAAATATTATATTAATTATTTGCAAGTCACAGTAGCTTTTGGCTAGTTTTTTGATGAACTTTTAGGTATTGGTAGGTAGAGAGATGGTATAGTAGTTTGTCCATTCGATAAGCAACCTAAGGGCTTTGGTATCTATGGCAGGTTGTGTTTTATTAGCAATATATGCAGTTATAGTTGTAGACTTGTCCTTGCTTTTATTATTTATGAGTTTTAGTAGTTTAGCTTTTAGAAGGGAAGAATTCCAAACATGTGGAATGTTATTACAGTGTTGGAGGAATACATTAGAGTCTTGTGTATAATTAAATGAATATGGCGGATAAATGTAACATTATCTTATAAAAGAATTATTTTTAAATGCAGTGTGGATAGCTTTAATCTATTATCTATGAATGTAAATGGATTAAATAATGGCAACAAAAGGAAATAATTAATGAAAATTCTAAAATTAAATAGATGGGATATTATATTCTTGCAAAAGACTAACTTGATAGATAAAGATATATAACATTTAAAATAGGTTAAAAAATGTTATCAACTGCTACTTTTAACAAAAAGAAGAGAGGACCTGCCATACTTTTGAGAAAATCTACTGTAATGCCTAACGTCTTGGAATTCATTAAAGATCCCAAAGCAATGCATTTGTACTAATTAAATATAATGGCAAACTCTACACTACCTATTTTTTACTGAATCCATGGAATAGGTTCAAGAGTGGCAAAATATCACTTAAACTTATTAAAAAGTCATTGGAAATGTAGTTTAATTTTTAGCAGTGGATTTTAACTGAATATCTAGTATAGAAGTTACAAGTGAACCAAAGAAAGCTAAAATACTGGCGACAGCTAAAGCACTAAATAGATGGATTAGTAATGATAATTTAGCTGACTTACTAGTAATAGCAGAAGATAAGTTATTGTTCTTCACTCATTATTCTTATGCACATGGGACACAAACTATAATTTATAACATTTATGCCTCTATAGATTTACTTAATAAAGTGAATTATTTTAAAATTATTCCTTGTCCCTTATCTGATCATAATGCACTAAGTATTAATATATTAATGGATATAATGAAAGTTCAGATTATTATAGAATCCCAGTATATATGATGACATTTTATTATTAAATATCTTCATTATCTTAATATCTTCATTATCAGCGACTTCCATCATTGCATCCCAAATGTTAAACTTGCTCAATACGCAGATGACTCTACTATCATCTGCTCGGCTGATTCTCTCTCCAAACTTATGCAACTAACACAAACTGCTTTTAGTTGCACTGAGACCTGGATGCTAAATAACAATTTAGCCCTTAATGCAATTAAAACTAAACTTATGATTTTCTCCCCTACCAAGAATTACACAATTTTCAAAAAGTTCTTCATTATAAAAAGCCAAAACATGATCTCCATTAAACTAAACCCTTAAACCAAGCTTCTTGGAGTCTTTATTGATAAACAGCTAAACTTTGATATACACATTCAAGCCAACATGAAGAAAACCCACCAAAAGCTAGGTATGCTTTACCACCATAACCGCTACCTAACCACCTCAACCAGGCTAACCCTCTCCACCACTTACCTCCTCCCCTCTATCCCTTATGGAGCTCCAATTCTCACCAACCTTCAAAGTACCATCAAGGCTAAGCTGGCATCCTGCTACAATACAATTTCCAAGTTTGCTACAAATTCCAAATCTTTCTCTCAGCACTGCATTTCCTTACATTCACCAAATTGGTTAGAACTCCCTAATCATCTATCTTTCATTCAACTCTCCACTGCCCATAAACTCATTTTCAGTCCTTCCCATTGCCCTTCATTATACTCCACTCTCACAATGCACCATCCTGGCCGTTCTCTTAGATCCACCAAGCAGAACCTACTTGAACTGTACAGAGCTCTTCGTACTCCAGGCCAGTATCTATTAATTTTCTCTCTTGCACAAAAATGGAACTCACTTCCTCCCCATATTTGGACTACCTAAAATCATTCTGCCTTTAAGTTCCTTTTACACTCTTATCTATCCTCCACCTGGGAATGTTCCTGCTCACATCCCTCCTAAATTTCTTCTATTTCTTTCTCACAATTAATATCCAATCTCTCAAGCACTAGCCTTATGTAATTTCTTTTTTTTTTCACTACAAAATGTTGCTTCAATAATTGTATTAACTGCCAATAAATGTAAATATATCTTGCAGCTTTCTACTATAAATGCATTAACTGCCAACAAATGTTGTATTGTACATGGAGCTTCCTCTCCTGTAATTGTAGTAACTGCCAATATTATTTTTTTATACTAACTGTTCAAATTTTGTATATACTTTCTTGTATTAACTGGCAAAATAATTTTGAATGTACTCGGAGCTTTTCTCCCCGGGCCTCCATTGAAAAAGGGCTCGATATGGCCCAATGGATTTTCCTGGTTAACAAACTACAAATAAATAAATAAAAATTAAAGTGATTTCAGAGTTACCTTAAGCAACAAATTGAGAATGGTCTATCTTTGAATGATAAAGGTCAAGTTAGTAAAGTCATGCTATGGGACTCTTTAAAATCTGTATTAAAGATCGAATGGGAAGATGGGCTAGAAATAAAATGAAAGAGTGAGATAAAAAGTTGTTAGAAATACAAGATGAAACATATAAAGTGAGGTTTGAACAACAAACAAAGAAATTAGATAATACTGAAATTATTAAATATTTATTTACAAAATATCAAATAGTTTTAATGCATAAAGTGGAGATAGCTTTAGAAAAAATAAAATTGTACAGTTATGCGATGACTTCAAAAATCTACATAGATTAACTAATAGAAGAAAGATGTGAAGCAAAAGGGCACAAATCAATAACGTTCACAATCCTCACATTAATAAGCTTACTTCACCATAAAAAAATTCCATAAGGATCTTAATAAAGATAAAAATAATAATCCTGATGTTTATAAATTTGACAAGTATTTAAAGAAATATGTTATTAATAAATTTAATAACCAACAAAAACTCTGTTGAATAAGCCTACTACACTGATAGAAGTTAAAGAAGCTTTAAAAAAAGGAAATGGTAAAACCCCAGGTTTAGATGATTTAAGTATGGATTGTATAGTCTGCTTCCATTAAATATTTAAGCAATAACTGATGACATGGTGTGGTATATTGAAAATGTACCCACGGTTGGTATGGTTTAATCAAGAGGGTGAAGCCTGAGTGATTAAACAAAGGCAACCATGGGTAAGTCTTCAATATACCACAACCACGGAGTTGGTTATTGCTATTATACAATGACATTATTTAAGAAAAAAATATTTACTTTTCTTAAATAATGTCTTTGTATCACGGCGGATTACTGTTGTTCTGCCGGTTGTGGTATACTGCGTCTTCATTTTGATGTACTGCGCATGCATATGGGACATGCATTTCCATGCATACTCAGTACATCAGTGCTTTGAAATGAAAGCAACAGAGAAAAGAAAGTCTCAGTTTTCTCTTTTTTTTTTTTTTAATTGTAAAAAAAAAAGGTTTTGGGGCACTTTATACCAACGGAAAAAAGTCCGGTGACCGGACCTTTTTCCGTTGGTATATTGTGGGATTTACAACGACCACGCTGGTTGGGCTGGGCCAATAAGCATGCACATTTTCTAATATTAATAGGGAGTCATTGTATAATTTAGAATTACTGAGTGGGATTTTCAGGATAATTCAAAGTGACAAAATAATTCCACCCTCATGGAAGTTTTCTGTAGTCTCATCAAAACTTAAAAAAGGGAAGGATAATAAGTTAGTTTTCGCCTATAGACCTGCTTCATTATTAAATGTAAACTATAAAATCTAAACTTAAAACATGCCCCATGGGGATTAATAGTGCTTAAAAAAGCAAAAAAGCAATGTAGTCACAGAAAACGTTCTCAGCAGTGAAAAAAAATGGCCTGATATATACAAATTAAATATCTTGAACATACAAGATGAATCTGGTGTGCAAGGCTATGGAACGTATCATCATGAACCTTATAAACAATGACATTGGTAATCTCCAAACTCTGGACCCTACCCAATTCGTGTTTGTAAAAGGCAGATCATGTCTCCTACACCTGATAGACTTCTTTAAAATGGTCACCAAAGCCGTAGTTGAGGGTAAGGTGGTTCACACAGGCTGTCTAGATCTCGCCAAGGCTTTTGACACCATCCCCCACTCTGGAATTATAAATAAACTCACTAAACTAGGTATAAATCCCTGTCACAAGATGGGTTGCCAACTGACTCAGTGACAGAACCCACACTGTGAAAGTAGCAGACTCTAAATCCAACTTCAGACCAGTGACAGGTGGAGTACCACAGGGTTCAGTCCTAGGTCCTCTCTTGTTTGGTATCTACTTCTCTGAAGAACAGGCTAACACAGAAGGTCTTTGGCTAACAAAGTTCACAGATGACTGCAAACTAGGAGCCATAATCAAACCTTCTAACAATGTGGACATCCTACGAAAGGGTCTCACTGAGACAGATGCCTGGTGTCAAAGCCATGGCCTCAAGCCCAATGCCAACAAGTGCATTGTCATCCCTTTTGGTAAAAACTCTGTACCCATGAACTACCACATTGGCGGTAGTCTACTTAACACTGAAAGTGTGATAAGAGACCTTGGGACACAGGTGGACAGTAGTCTCTCCTTTGATAATCACATTGCCACAGTAGTCAAGAAATCCTTCTACGTGGCACACCTCATCACAAAAGGTTTCTCATCCAGCAAAAAAGAGGCCATTGTTCCTCTCTACTCATCACTCATTAGACCTATTATACAGTACAACACCCCTTTTGATATGTACCTCACAAGACATCTACAACAACTGGAAAGGCTGCAGAAATTCCTCACAAAGAGGATTACTGGCCTCATACAGATGCCCAATGCAGACCGTCTCAAAAAACTACAACTTTACTCTGTCGCATATTGCCTACTCAGAGGCGATCTCTGCCTAACATACAAAGCTATGTTAAACCCAGAGCTGTTGGACATGCTCCACTTAAAGAAATCGCAATCCCTCCAAGCTACATGCTCTAGGGACCTAAATCTTGTCACCACAATAAACAGAACGTGCTGGAGGGATAGATTCCTGTCCCAGAGACTTCCCATACTCTGGAACAAACTACCTATCTATATCAATCAAAGCTCCTCATTATCACTCTTCCAGAAAAATCTTGATGATTGGATGGGAAATAGGAAATTCACCCCAGGGTTCACTTCTTTGGCTCTGCTTGATAGGGTCACAGGAAAATAATTTTCTTGGGTGGCAAAAGCCAGGGTACCATTTGGCTAGACTTATATAGGCCCTAGGGCCTATAGCCTAGTACCTACCTATGAACCTATAATACCAAGCAACTTACCTTTGTTGACATTCTGATCTGCAACCATAAGTACATTCATACATAAATACAGGCATAGCCTTATGACTTTAGAATGCATTACTGGTTTTTGTCATTGTTTTGCAACCATGATCTCTTCGGGATTGTGCTTCATCATCCTTGGAATGTAAATGGTGATCAGCCTGAATACTATTCCTCCACTGCACTTCAGATGCTCTCAGTAGGTAGTCTTATTTCCTAAACTAGTGCTATTTTTGTATCAGAAACATTTTATGGTAAGGACTATATGCATTTCAGTGGGCCATTATTGGCTTTCCCTTTTCACTTAGTACATTATTTTCATAGGGCCCTTTTTGTTTCTTTTGGAAAGGAAATGGCCCACAATGCATCAAAAATAAGATAGATTTTTTTTGGAGGAGGATGGATCACGAAGCTATAGAGCAACAGTTCCCAGTTACTAATCAGACCATGAGGATAAGCAATTTATTAATGGAATTTAACACTTTTTTTCTGTGAATTTAATATGCTTTATTAGTTAACTATATTCTCCTACCACCTGAAGCGGTTGGTTAAGTGAAATGCCTGTTGTTGTTTTCTGATACACTTCTTAATGCATGAAGTCTAGCATAGTCAGTAATCATGGAAAGTTTCTTGTTGGTTGGTAGCAGCTGACCTGAATGTAAAACTGGATAATGTAAACAATTCATAGGTGCTGGGACTGTACTGCAGAAATAAAGAATGAAGTGGTAGTACAGATAGTTCTAGCAAGGCTATGACTAGATCAATGGAAGATACGCTCATAGTCAGTTTTAGTTATCCGCTAACCCTGCTGTCACTGTGGGCAGTGGGGACCACAAGCAAGTTATCTTATTTTGATAATTTGTTACATATTTGTCAAATCAACAAAAGCTGTTACAGCAATCTTGTTTTCAGACTGAATTTTTATAGAAGAAATTTCGCCAAAAACATCTCTGGTTGTATGCTTCATACTTTCCTTAAATGTTTTACCACAGACACTGCCCTTTACTTAGTTAAATCCTACTGTTGAGTATTGTCCAGTAAATTATCATAGCTGACGTTAGGATGGACACACAGTACTCGAGGCTGAGGGGGAACTACAGTCATGCCTTTCTCTGTGAAGTAGGGACCCCACTGTTGCTGATTGGGAGAAAATGAATAGAAAAAAACACAATTTTTCTCCCAATTACACATTTTATCCTAAACAGGGTTGTGATATGACACTGTTAAGATAAAGCTGCTAATCAGTAAATTAACATAAGAAGAGTGAGTGTTGGATTTTTAAGAAAAGATTCACCCAATCTGCAGGGATGGTTCCCTCTTGCAGGGGAGTTTTACAAATACTGTCAGGACACCGGATGCTCAAGAATTTTGGGCCAAGGCAAAATTAATTACAGATTAAAGACTAAACATCAGGAAAACATTTTAAATATTACTGTAACTCCCTTACAGTTAATCGAATTGCACATTTTCCATCAACATGCATTTTCTGGGCAATATGTAGTATGAAACGGGTCTATGTTCACACAGTGCTGAAATAGTTCAGTGAACAGCTATTCCATGAACAGTAATCCCTGAACATCATTTTAATCGAAGAGTGAAATAATAAAAAAAATCATCAAAAGGTAATAATTGGCTAACAACAAGAAGTAACTCATGAAGCTGGGGGGCTGTATCCCCCCACCTTGCAACTGTATATACCAACTCCAAGATCGCACTACAGTGGGGAAAAGGGCAAATTTTAAAAGGTTTTGTCAGGTCACTGTATAAAGTGCAGTACTTCCTTGTTGTTGGCCAACTATTACCTTTCGATGAACTTTCTTTTACTATGATTTTACTCTTTGATGAAAGAGATGTTCAAGGATTACCGTTCATGGAATAGCCGATCAATGACGTTTTTCTTCAATGTGTGAACATAGACTTGTATGAAACTTATCAGATATCATTTTTTTTATTACAAGCAACTTGACTAAAGTCTAACACAAGAAATCAGGGACAGTGACAGGTATATAGTATATTATTCCAGATGACTGCTATACAACAGTTACTGATCAGGTGTGGCAGTACTTCTGTTGAGCAATGTACCACCATTTACTGAAATTAGTGTAAAACTTATTTTGCTCTGGCTTATGCTTTGTGTGTGAGTGAGTGTGAGAGAGAGAGACAGAGAGAGAGAGAGAGAGAGAGAGAGAGAGAGATAGTATGTATGTGTGTGTGTATCTGTATGTATATCTATGTATGTGTGTGTGTGTGTGTGTGTGTGTGCGTGTGTGTGTGTATGTATCCACTTTTGCCCAGTCTCTCTTAAAAAAAAAAAAAAAAAAAAAAAAAAAAAAAAGATTTACTAGCACTTCATTCAGTATTACTTGCTGTCAAACTTCTTATGGTCAGAAAAAAATGCAGGCTGATGCAAAACATGTTATTCTATTAACTTTTAAAAGTGAGTTACACTAATTACTCTGCTTTCCTCTGGCATGTCAAAGATGGAAATTGGTGAAGAGGCAATACATTTCTGTTCACACATGTAAAAAATCAGATTGTATGCACATAAAGTTATTACAGTTTGTGTTGGGGCTAGGGACCGTGTATACTTTGCTTCTTTGAGTTTTCTCACACACCTAAGAGGTGTGCAAAGTTACTATAGCTTGTGTAGGGTCAGTGTACTTTCCAAGAGCAAAAAAATTGAAATGCATTACTATAATCACCATTTATCACTTCCTTCCCAGTTGCACATCAGGTACATATACAGTTGGCTGCCTTTGGGGCAAGGGGGAGGAGTGCAAAAGCATGCTACGTATATGTAAGAGAGCAGTTACTAAAGGACAATTCAAATTTGCGAACACTAGAGGGACACACAAACAGTGTATTTTTTGTGGAGGATGGGGTAGAGAGGGAAGCAATATCCTTATATATGTAACCTCTCAAGCACAGGACTTGTTAGTTTTTTGTGAGCTACAATTTGGAGCTTTGAACATGAAGCCTTGGGCATAACTTAATGAAATGCCACTAGATCATCAAGAATTAATCAATCCAAAAGTTTATTAACCAAAAATAATGTATCAAATAAAATGCTTTAAGCGCTTTCATCCCTAGTAAATGGAATATCAGAACATATTTAAACAACCTGATTTTCCTTTTATGCAATAAACCCATCCCCTTCACATTTGACTGCCGCTTTTATGAAGAGCTGTCTATACTCACCTACTGCTGTTAACTCTAAATCAGAAAACCCAGGTTGCTTGACTTCCAGGTTAGCTTGATATAAAATGATGAGTACAAAAACAAACTAAAAATATATGTGTGTGTGTGTGTGTGTGTGTGTGTGTGTGTGTGTGTGTGTGTGTATGTGTATATATATATATATATATATATATATATATATATATATATTAATATAAGAATTTGAATTGAAATTTATAAACCATGCTTCTTTACTCACTCTTTGGTATAAAATATTTAAAAATATTGCTCCACTTTATATCCCTTTATAAATCTGCTTTCCATATTAGTATACTACTAATGGACAACATTTTGTTAAATCCAAATGCACCAGTCGCATTGGTTCTAAGCTGCCATTTAAGTTGTTTTACCTCTATCCAGCCCTTCCAGTGTCCCCCTTTTCTCATCAGTTTTCACATCATCCAATACATAGAATTTAAAAGTGTGGCAATTATTTTCTTCAATATGTCTATATAGGGCATTATGTTATTAAAAAAAATATATATCGTAGAAATGTTGATACATCCTTACTTTCAAGGTTTTCTCCATTTTGCCTGTATAGAAACTAGAACATCCTGTACATTGGACCACATATACCATTTGTTTATTCAGACAGTAGTATTTGTATCTAATATGGACATCCCAGTACCCCTCAATAAAAAAGGTACCTCCCTCCAAAACTTTGACACTGGCTACAATGTCCACATATCCTAATAACAGGGGAAGTATTTACCTCTAAATGTCTCTCCAAAAGGATTTTTATATTCATATCACTTTTCTTGACTATCCTGGGATTCTTCCCCAGCTGTTTGTATAGTACATTGTCCATAGAAAAAATGTCTTAATTTTTCTGTATCACCCTCTTACACCAAGAGGTTCTCCCATTCAATTCTCGGCTTGGGTTGGGAGTGCCTTCTGTGTGGAGTCTGCATGTCCTCCCCGCGGTCGAGTGGGTGTTCGAAAGACATGCGTTGAATGGGCGTGCCTTCGTTGAAGGTTGGGCATCAGGCTGGCAACTCGACACCATAAAAACTAACTGCCAATCATTAGCAGACCAGAGTTCCGCTGTAGTGACCCCTAACCGGGAAAAGCCAAAAGACAAACAACAACAACAACAACAACCCTCTTAATAACTGAAAAATCTTGATTATAGTAGAGAATAAATGCTGTGCTTATATTCAACAGGTCTACAAATTTGTTCGCTTAGAAAAGGCAAAATCTTTCATACCCAAGAAAGGGAAATATATTCCTTTCAGTCTTTTATTATATACTTAAGGGGCAAATTCATTATTAATTGCTCTTGGGTACCCTCTTTTCTCAAACATATCCATTAATTTCTCACTTTCAATATCAAAAATTAATCTGATACGATCCTGGCCAAAAGGATCATTTGTCCTTTAACCAAAGCCCTGTTTTAATGAAAAGGAAGGACAAATTTTAAACCAAAAAAAAAAAAACAGGTGTGGCTATGGGCATTGCATGTTCCCATTTTTGCCAATTTGCTGGCAGTCTTTTGGGAAATGGAATATGTTTTTAATTCCCCCTATAGTATGGGCTCTTTGTGGCAGGTTTTTGGATGCTATTTTTTTTTTTTTGGAATGACACAGGACAAATTGAAGTAATTCTTTAATCTATATTAATAATGCAATCAATTTTCTTAAATTTACAATGAATTTTTCAGTAGCTGAAATGAAATATTTGGATGTATTGATTACCAGGAATAAGAAATTGAGGAAATTTGAGTCAACAATCGTTAGGTAACCAACCTAGTCTAATACACTTTTATATTTTACTAGTTGGCACTCCTTTGTTTTTTTAAAAAAGTTCTTGGTTAAAAGATTGATTTTCACCCACAATCAAGATTTTCCAGCTATTAAGAGGGCAATAGAGAAACATTGGGAAAATGTTTCTATGGACAATGTAATATACAAACAATTGGGGAAAAACCCCAGGGTAGTCTATAAAAGGGATATGAATATATAAAAAAAGAAAAAAAAACTTTCGGGGAGACATTTAGAAGTAAATACTTCCCTGGTATGAGTGTGTGCTGACATTGTAGCTTGTGCCATAACGTTTTGGAGGGAGGCACCTTTTTTACTGAGGGGTACAGGAATGTCCATTTTAGATACAAATACCAATGTTTGAGTAAACATGTGGTATATGTATCCCAATGTACAGGATGTTCTAGTTTCTATACAGGCAAAATGGAGAAAGCCTTGAAAGTAAGGATGTATCAACATATCTATGATATTAAAAAGAAAGCTGAACACAATGCCCTGTATAATTATATTAAAGAAAAGAATGGTCAGAGCTTTAAATTCTGTATAGTGCTTGATGTGGAAACTGATGAGAAAAGGGGACTCTGGTAGGACTAGTTAGAGGTTAGCGGTTAAAGAACTTAAATGGCAGCTTAGAACCAATGTGACTGGTCCATTTGGAATGAATGAAGTGGCGTCCATTAGTGGTATACTAAGACAGAAAGCAGCTTTACAAAAAGATGTAAAATGGAACATTATTTTTAAATATTTTATACCAAAGAGTGATTAATGAAGTATGATTTATAAATTCCAAGTCACTTGTATTGCTTTAGGAATCTATAGGAAGTGCAGTATTTGTGTGTGCGTGTATGTGTGTGTATGTATATATATATATATATATATATATATATATATATATATATATATATAATAAATAAACATATATACATACATACAGTGGATATAAAAAGTGTACACACCCCTGTTAAAATGCCATGTTTTTGTGATATAAAAAATGATAACACAATAAATCATTCTAGAACTTTTCCCACCTTTAATGTGATCTATAACCTGTACAATTCAATTGAAAACAAGCAAATCTGTTATGTGGAAAAAATATAAAATAAAAAAAATATACAATAAGCTGGTTGCATAAGTGCACACCCTTAAATAATACCTTGTTGAAGCATCTTTTGATGTAATTACAGCATTCAGTCTTCTTGGGAAGGAGTCTATCAGCATGGCACATCTTGACTTGGCAATATTTGTCCACTCTTCCTTGCAAAAGTGCTCTAAATCTGTTAGATTGTGAGGGCATCTCTTATCCACAGCCCTCTTCAGGTCACCCTACAGATTTTCTATTGGATTCAGGTCTGGACTTTGGTTGGGCTATTCCAAAACTTTAATTTTCTTCTAGTGAAGCCATTTTTTTGTTGACTTGGATCTATGCTTGGGGGTCATTGTCGTGTTGAAAGTTGAAATTCCTCTTCATCTTCAGCTTTTTAGCAGATGCCTGAAGGTTTTGGGCCAAGAGTGAGTGGTATTTGGAATTGTTCATAATTCCCTCCACCTTGACTAAAGCCCCAGTTCCAGCTGAAGAAAAGTAATCCCAAAGCATGATACTGCCACCACCATGCTTCACCATGGGGATGGTGTTCTTTTGGTGATGCGAAGTGTTGTTTTTGCGCCAAACGTAGCTTTTGAAATTGTGGCCAAAAAGTTCAACCTCGTTCTCATCAGACCATAACACTTTTTCCCACATGCTTTTGGGAGACTTGATGTATTGTTTTGCAAATTTTAGCTGGGCCTGGATGTTTTTCTGTGTAAGAAAATGCTTCTGTCTTGCAACCCTATCCCACAGTCCAGACATATGGAGAATACGGGAGATTATTGTCACATGTAGTACACAAGCAGTACATGCCAGAAATTCCTGCAGCTCCTTCAGTGTTGCTGTAGGTCTCTTGGTAGCCTCCCTGACCAGTTTTCATCTTGTCTTTTCATCAGTTTTGGAGGGATGTCCAGTTCTTTGCAACATCACTGTTGTCCCATATTTTCTCCACTTTTTGATGACTGTCTTGAGTGTGTTCCGTGGTACATCCAATGCTGTGGAAAATTTTTTGTACCCATCTACTGACTAATACTTTTCAATAATGAGATCCCTTTGATGCTTTGTAAGCTCTATATGAACCATGGCTTTTGCTGTAGCAGGCAACTGAGTAAATGTCAGGAAAATCTTACTGGGACAGCTGAACTTTATTTGGGGTTAGAGTCTCTTTAATTGATGGCATGTGTATACCCAAGAAGACTGAATGCTGTAATTAAATCAAAAGGTGCTTCAACAAAGTATTAGTTTAAAGGTACATTTATCAACAGCTTTAAAAACAATATACATATTTGCTTAAGAAGATAAACATTGTCTCCCTTAAGTTTTAAAATAAATCCTATTTTATGATCCAGAACCTACCATAAGCTTTCCCAAAATGCAGTTATTGTCCCTGGTAGTGAATGACTGTCCAATGTCTACACAGGAGTAAGCAAGAGAAAACAAGGAAAGTACAATTGTGTAAAATCTGACCATAAGAGTAGATGTCCTTTTCTTTATGGTTGCAGATGTCTTTATCTAAGAGATCTCTTGCCAAAGACCCCCAACATCCATCCATCTAGTATACCAAAGCCTTTAGTTCTTATTGTCATCCTATATCACACATATGCTCCCTTGCAAGGAGTATGACATAAAGTTTATGTACAGATGC
Organism: Protopterus annectens; assembly: GCF_019279795.1. Classification (NCBI taxonomy): domain Eukaryota; kingdom Metazoa; phylum Chordata; order Ceratodontiformes; family Protopteridae; genus Protopterus; species Protopterus annectens. Next base: position 232,601,113 of record NC_056739.1, read on the forward strand.
ATACAATTGGCACTGACAGAGCCACAGGAAAATAGAATGACCTTAAGGATAAGGGGAACATGTGCATCCAGAAGAGGAAAAGAAGAGGTATCCTCCGAAAGGAGGGCAAAAAAAGTACAGGGCATGAGCTAAAACAGAGGGGACAGGAGGCAGGGAGAAAATACAATGACAGTGAAGAGAGGGACATATTGTGTTATGGTAAGATTTTTTACAACTGTACTATGTCCTTCAGTATCACTGTTGCAGTATCCATAACCAATGGGAAAGTGAGATCTGAAAGGGAGTATTGAGGGAAGGAGCTTTAATAAGTAGATTGTCTAGAAAGGGAAAGATTTGAATTCCTTGAATACTGCAAAAAGCAATGACAGGCATGAGGCATTTCCTAATACCCCTGGGCAGTAGAGAGACCAAAGGACAAAGCAGAGAACTGAAAATACAAGGAAGAGACAAAAATGTAAACATTTCCTGAAGAGGGGATGGATGGGGAATGTGAACGTATGTATCCTTGAGTTCCAGAGAAACCAAAAAGGCCTTGAGTAAAAGAGGAAAACATCTGAAAGGAAGGAATATTGAGAAAGGTGTTCAGCTGGGACTAGTCAAGAATTGGTCACCATGTGCCCTCCTTTCATGGGACCAGAAACAAACACACATTCTGGAATAAAAACCCTTGCTTACCTGGGCAAGGGGCATGGCTTGCATGGTGCCTTGAACCAACAGAGAGTGAACAACCTCTTGGACATGAGAACTGTTCCTGGGTGGTTGAGGAATGCCTGAAAACAGCGGAAGGGATTTCCAAATCATGAAATAAACCTGAAAGATAATGGACAGAAACCAAGAATCTGGAGTGATTTGTAGAAAAATTGGAAGAGACAGGGAAAGACTGAGGGACAAAGGAACCTGTGAGAAGGAGTGAGGACACAAACTGTCAAATAGAGCCAGGCTTGTCCTGGAAAGCAGGTTTCCAGGTGGCAGGAGTCTGATTAAAATCATAGCAGGAGGCAGACACTCAGAACCCTCCTTTCCCTTAGGAGGAGGAGGGCAGAAGGGCAAGATTGCTTATAAATAAAAGTAGACTTGGAAGGAAAATTCCTCTGAAATTTAGGAATAGTAAAAACAAAAATGTGTTTCAGATCCTACAAGGCTTTGCCCTTGTCCTGGAGAGACTCAAAAAGCTCAGCAGCAGCTGACTGAGGGGAAGACTTTGGCCCTTTCCCTGCTGGGCTCTACTTCAGCTGCATTTGATTGAATTGTGGGAAACTTGATGCCACTTCCAGGGCTGATGCCTTTGGTTCAGTTATGAGGTGTTATCAGGAAAAGCATGAAGATGAAGCCAAAAATGACATCGGTGAACATCCAAAAGTTTTGCCTTAATATCACCAGGAAGAGCATGAAGACAAAGCCAAGAGTAACACCTCATAACTGAACCAAATGCAGCGACCCTAGAAGAGGCATCAGCTGCATTTGATTTAGTTGTGGGCAACTCAAGAAATAAAGCCCAGCAAGGAAGAGGCTGAAGCCTTCCCCTTATATAGTTAGGAAGGTCAGAAACCACTTTAAAAACAGCTAAACATACCTGGTCATAGGAGTCTGGCAGTTGATGGCCCTAAAGGAAAAAGTGACAGCAGTGTAAACGTTCTTGCCTAACCTTTCCACAGCACAGGTCAACTATCCTTATCAGATGGTAACAGTTTGGTGAAGGGTAACAACTTGGATAGCTTGTCAGAGAAGACTGACATTACAGAAGGGTCAGCAAAATGGCATTTATAAAGAAATGTGCAATCCTGAGGCACTTTACAGAATCTATCTGACTTCTTAGGTGCAGGAAGCAGAGAGTCAGGAACTACAGACACTGCAGAGAAGGTATCCAGAAGGGCAGCCAGAATAGGAGGAACAGCAGATGGTTTGCTTGACTCCATCTGTAGGAGCTCATATAATCTTTTTACAGCTTGAGAAAGTTGAGAATAATCTCACTTAATGGTATCCCAAAGGAGATCTCTTCCAAAAGGGAATCTGGACTTATGGAATCCTCCTCCCGTCAACAGTAAGTCCAAGGGGAAAGGGATTTGGGAAGAATAAGCCAAGGATGTTTCCCCTAATCCAGGTTCTCATCCAAGGAATTTAATTTGCTAGGCCTCTGAGTGGAGTGGAGCCGAAGCAGAGACCCACTGAAGAGGCTTCAAGGCCACAAAGCATTAAATAAACCCAGAGTGCAACCCTGCCATTCACTGTGGAGATCCTTAACAGGGAAGATATGCTTTGCTTTGTTTCTTTTTCTGCAGGATGTCACTAGAAACACCCTCAGATGATCAGACCCCTGGCAAAATTCTAACTGTTGTAGGAATCTCCTTCCTTACTAAGATCAGAGGAATCCTCCTCAGTCCTTCAGATAAAATCAAGATTTCTCCTCAACATCAAGAACAGATGTTTGAAATCATCAGTGGAAGTGTGAGAAGCCAGATCCACGCTGGCCTCCAAAGGATCATGGAAGAGGCATTCAAAGTAGCCAGCGGAAGTCCTCCAGGCTTTTGCCAGCCACAGGAGAGATGCCTGGGTGAGGCTTGACAGCAGCCAGATCAGACTCAACCTTTTTGGTTTTGTTGGCAGACAGGTGGACCTTGGGATGGGAGGATTCTGCCATAGCACCTGTAGCCAACAATTTAACACATTGGTTCTGCATGTATATGGACAAGGAAGACAGATAGCTACATGGGGTCTTGGGCACAAATCCCTGGTAAATAGTGCACTGTGTATTATCTTGGAAAGCACCCAAACAAGAGAGAAATACACTTATCATGACAGTCTTTATGGGGAATCTGCCTCCTACATGGACATTTTCCCCTTTTTGGATGACATGAACATAAGAAATAGAAGAGAAGAAAGCCCAGCAGGGCACTTATTTTGAAACACAATTTAGTAACCAGCAGAACAGAAGGGCACTTGGGCTGATTCTCAATGAGGACATTCAGAATGTTGAAGTTTGAGTGTGTGCATTTGTATGTTAGGCCCTATGCCTTGTGCAAGGTGCATATGTGTGAAGTACAATGCCTGTAAGTACAAAGGGCTTTGGTATACTGGCTGGACATTTTGCTACCCTTGGCAGGGGATCCCTTGGGTAAAGAATCCTGCAACAGTGATATGGAAGGACATCCCTCTCACATTTAGGACTGGTTGAAAGTCCCAGCAGGTCCTGGCAAATTTATAGCTACTGTTAAGCCTAGAGGGGAAGTGAGCACTGCCTTCCACATCCTTAAAGAAATTTCTTCTGCTAAGCAACATGCGAGTCCAAAGTACAAGAACATGAAGTAGTCATCCATGGCATCAACTCAGATTCTGTTTCTAGATCTGTAATTGCTTCTTACCCTTACAATCATTAGAGGATGAATACTCAGACTCAGCTGACGGATGAGAATTATTGACAAAATTGTCCCAATGTAAAGATATGGCTGAAGGAGAGACTATACTGTACTGCATCAGTTCACTAAAGTGAAGGGGGGGATGTAAACTTCTCAGAGACTGCAGAACCCTGCAAGATTTTCTGCACTTACATTTTTATCTTCAAGCCCCTTTAACCTTTACTCCCTTTTAACCTTGTGGTCAGAAGGTCTGGCATGGTTACATTTCTCTTTCTCTCTCATTTAGTGAGAACAGTGTTTAGAGCTGTCACATAATCCTAGCTGCAGCTCATTTCTTTATATATTGTTCATGTATTCTGCTAGTTCAGATGTTGAATTCTGAGACATGTACATAGTTCTTTCTGTGACTGTAATGTCAGAGGATGGAATTCCAAGATAAAGAGGGAAGTCATTCCTAGGGTGTAGGGTGTGAATGTGAAACTCAAGGCACTTGTGGGTCACAAGACTGGTCCAGTGGCTTCATAGAATGGAAGAACATGTTATGTAGGACAACGAAAAGTGAGTGAGGTGAGTTAGGGAATTGATGAATGCCATACGCTAAAAACTGGATGGACAGAAAGGAGGGAAATAAGGGATACAAAATAAAGTGGCAGAGTTGGAACTGAGACTGACAATGTTCCATAGAAACATTAGGTGGATAATAAAATGATTTCTGGTAAAGAAAAAAAATAATATATATATATATATATATATATATATATATATATATATATATATATATATATATATCTGTTAAAACCACATTAAAACCATACTGAATTTTTTTTTTCTTTACCAAAAGTTGTGGCAAACACATTTAGTGTTTATGTAACAAGTTTTTTAAGTTCCCTTGGGAACTTTTGTCTTTAATTGTCGAATAATTTTACATTTGGTGATTATTACTTTAATTTATTATGCAAATGTTAATTGATTGATTAGAGGTGGCTATTTATTTGGTTGGGTTATTGTGGTTTCTTTGTTCTGAGGAAGTCTCTGTAATAGAGAGGAAAGTGCTTAACATTTTTGAATAAAAATTGGTGTCCTTTGGATTGTTAGTATCCTGCTGGTATCTCTTGGAATATTTCCATTTCTCTAACATATGGCAATCTCAGAGTTAGCATATACAAGTTGGGGGTGTGGGTGGCTTGCCCCTCACATGGGTGGGTGCAGTTTTAAGGAGAAGGGCGATTTAGATTTTTTTATGGCTTGTCAGAACTTGGCATTTCAAGTGCCACAATTTCAACAGGAAGCTGAATTATGCAGAGTTATAAGAACCTGTAGTAGAGAGCTTAGCTACAGCTCACAGATCTTACACTGTTACAGGCAAAATCACTTACTGAAACACATCAGTAGGCACCACAATAAAGCAGGAGTGGCTACCACACATGACTGAGGAATTCTAGGAGAAGACAACTACCAGATAGTTACATTCAAAGTAATGTTACCTGCTACAACTACTCAACTGACCAGGAATTTATGACATTGAGCAAAATGTCAAAATATGGCACAAATTTAATTTAAAACATTGTGTGAGAAAAATGGGTTAATGTAATTTCATATAAATGGATAAACCACATGCGACATAGTATAGTTAATACTGAATGTTATAATAAGGCAAAGTTTAAAGCTAATGCAGAGTAACGTACTACAATATCGTTGCATCAGTAAGGATGTACTTGAGGTGTAATGAGTTGTATGATGGCAACATACACAAGGGGAGATGGGGATACCCAGCCTGAATGCTGTGGTCCATCTCCAGAATTTAATACAGGACCTAAACGAACTAATAATAGTGATGATGCTGACATACGCAGTACTTTTAAAGAGGTGTTTTATATGGTCAACTAGATTTTGCCAGTCATCCAAGTAAAGAAGTTTGTGGTTCATGGATATTTCTCCTTTTAAGAAAACAAGGAAGGAAAGGCAAAGAAAAAAATTCAAATCGCAATCAGGATTAGGCATGTCTGACAGTAGTTCAGGGATTTAAAGACTTGCAGCCTGGCAGGGAAGGCAAGGCAAAAAAAGCCTGTAGTGTTTCTTTAACTGTTAAGGCTTATAGTAATGTAAGCTAGACAACTAACAGAGGCTGTGGTGGAGAGATGGCATGCATAAAGATGGAAATAAAAGGAGTGGTGGTGTGATGCTGCTGCTGTATAGGATGTGTGAAACTGGGAGGAGGAGATGCTCAATGTTTTTTTAGTTGAATATGGCAGACAGAATGCTCATGTCATAGTCTGTTCATATTATGGCCCAGTCAGGAGAGAGATGCTATTCTATTAACAGCTCTTTAGAGTGCTACAGAATCAACAGCTGGAGCAAACATTATTTGAATGTTAAAACTCCCCTCCCCAGTAAACAGTCTAAGTCAGGCTGTAATTCAAAGGGTGTGATTTCATACTAAAAGCTAGATGTATCTGAAGTCAGGTATAAGTGCAAGAGAGGGGGGGCACTACACCTTTTCTACTGATGAGTACAGACAGGATGTATAACACTAACTGATGGAGAAAGGTAGAAAACAGTCTGACAGCTTCTTCTCTGTCTCTGTGTATCTCTATGAATGGAGTGTAGTAGAGGTACTTTAAGGACAAGGAGATGAAGCTGAAATCCATGGAAACTGAACAAGAGAAATAGGAGAGTATGGTTAAGTAAGAAGGTGGAGGAAGTACTATGGTTAAGTAAGAAGGTGGAGGAAGTACTAAGGGACACACTCATGGGGGACTGGTAAGCAGGTGGAGATCAGATGGCTGGCAAAAGACATGGAAGGGAAAAATGATAACTCAATGTGGAGAGGAGCTGAGATACTAAAACAGTTGCTGCAGAATTTGCAGGGATGGGGGTTGAATTAGTTAGGGAGTGATGGTTATTAAGCAGCAAATATTGGAGCTAAAAGGAAGGTTAACACAGGGTAGATGAAATTTAAATACAAAAGAAGAGTCAGAAGAGGTCTGGAGAGGTAGGTTGGGAGGAGGGGAGGATGCACATGTCATATGATGGAATGACCAGCTGCACCAAGCCAGAATGCATCTAGGGGACAGAGGAATGATAAGGAAAGATGCAAGGAGGAATAGGATTTTTTTTTTTTTGTAACATCTGAATATGGGAATAGAGCAGGATTGTCTTATTTGTGAAGTCTACAAGTGATTAAAGGGATGAAAAAGAGGGAACGTTTAACAAGGAAGATAGGAATATGGACATTAAGGGAACCATTAGGCATATACAAAGGGAAAGGAAGGGATTTATTTTTATTTATTAATTTATTTGACATTTGTTTACCGGGGTGGTCAGACTGAGTCTACAGAACTCATTTTCGGTGGAGGCTCGGGGAGAAAAACTCCACAAAAAGTACAATACAAATACATTATAGTCCAAAAACAATACAAGCGACACGAGGAATACTATACAAAAATAAGTTGATAGAACATAAACGAGGTTATGAGATATAATACACATCTGGACAATTCTATATAGTTGTTGTTCAGATTTTCCCGGTTAGGGGTCGCCACAGTGAAACTCCAGTTCGCTAATGATTGGCAGTAGATTTTTATGGTGCCAAGTTGCCAGCCCAACACCCAACCTTCAGCAAAGGCACGTCCATTCATACATGTCTTTCAAACACCACTCAACTGCACGGAGGACATGCAGACTCCACACAGAAGGCACTCCAGCCAAGAATCGAACAGGAGAACCTCTTGCTGTGAGGCAACAATGCTACCGCTGCACCACCGCAACAATTTAGTCATTCTAACAAGAACATAGCCTATGAGTAGATAAAGTGTATAAAATAGTGTGTAGGCAGTACAGTGCATGACATCAGCTGTTATAATACATGAAATAAAAAATGATGGTTTAAGTTAGGAAAATAGTTGCAGAAGAGTAATGATACCAAAAGATAATGACAAAATGAAGATGAATAGAGGCATTGACAAAATTTCTCCAGCGTCTTTCTATAAAAGTTCAGTGAAGTGGATGAAGACTGTTTACCAAGTGTACTTAACAGGATATTTGAGGAGGAACCAGAGGCTAGGTCCACGAATAAAACAATTGTCGTAGTATTATCTAAAAGGTAACAGCATCTCAAAGCTCCAGTGTATTTCAAGTACATTATCTTTTTGCAATGCTCGTATTAAAATAAAAGCACAAGTTGCTAGGTTTGAAAAGGTTATCCCTCATGTTAATGAAAAGGTTATCTCGCATATTAATGATATTGAACAGATTTTGTGATTCCTCACTACTTATTACTGACGTACACTGTTGAGCTTTGTAGAATAGGAAAAAAGGTTACTGTGTAATATTAAAAAATATATATATTTTAGTACTGCTACCTGGAATACCTTGGACAACACTTGGGATTTGCTGGGAAGTTCTTTTACTGCTGCAGTTAAAGCAATGTATGACACCTCTATGGATAACTATAAATATGAGGTGTTCAGTGGTGGTGGTGGTTGTGGTGTAGGTATCGTGATGCAGAAGATGAAGGTTATCCCTTGTGACCATGCTTTTTTTGAAATTTAATGTGAATACTAGTTCAACAGAGAAGAGGGTATTTAAGGGTACAAAGAAGATTTGGGAGGCTGATTATTTTGAGCAATTTGTGGAACAGGGTTTATTATGAAAATATGAAGTTTGTGTACCTCAGAATATGAGCTGAAATAGTGACCTCAGAATTAGTACATACACAACCAGGGGTGTGAGGAGTACAGCCTAATATGCTGGAACACCGAGTCTCAAAATTCATTTCTTTTTTTTTTTTTTGCTGCAAGTGACCAGAGCTTGAATAGTGACTCTCTGACTATAGGAGTCAGTTGACAGGGATGCAGTAAGTGACAGTGGCCAGCTTGCCCATCTTGGTGGGTGGTTTTTGGGGGTGGGAACTGGCCCTCGTTTGCCACAAAGATTAACACCTCTTGGGATCACCGATTATTACCCAGTGAACTCAAAGACAGCCAAACCCACACTGTTATGAGGTTAGAACTGGCAAAAAGAATTCAATGTGAAGAGGCATTCTTTTCAAACAGCAATAGAAGGTTTGAAGGAGCTGCTTAGGGGGAGTAGAAAAGCCACACCTCAGGACGAGCAAGCTGCATCACTTCCTTCCTCCAGATTCAATGTGTAGTAGATGGGTGCATCAGTAGTTTCAAAAAGGAAACATTTTAGTAGCCATCTTGTTTACCTACTGAATACCAGACTCCTATGTACCTGAACAAATGGTTCAATCAGTCCCATTTCAGACACCCATCAGCCAAGGTCATGATAGTGCAAGTGTGTCAGATGTGCCAGTATTGGCTCCCCCTCTTTCAGTAATGACTCACTGGAGAATGATCAGGGATGGCTTAAGTGCAGATGAAGGAAAAATAAGTAGGTGAATTAACTTGGATTTGAAGCAACTCCTATGTTGGGAGGAATCAAAAAGCTGGGAGATGAGACTACTGATAAGGGGCCAGTTAGAATTTAAAGAATGACTGAGTAAAAATCAGCGATATTGATAGAAACAGGTAAATACTAGAGTAGAAAAGACTGGTTTCTGGTTAATTTTGAAAAAAAAAAAATATAGAAAGTTAGAAAAAATACCAATAAAATTCTGAGAGTGAAATGTAATTGGTGTGGGGGTTGTCTGTGAGGAGTGGATGGAAGATGGATCCTGTACAGAGGATTGGGAACATTCCATGGGTTCAGCTTATGAAGACAACCAAGAATGTATGTAAGAACCTGTTCTATAGGTGGTACAAGACATAAGTGAAATTAAGAAGAGAGTGGTGGGATGAGCCAGATGCCTATTGCATATACTAAGTGGAAGGGACAAAACTTGCGCATACGTGGAGAGGTGCAGAACCTTTTCAGCAAAGTTGCTGAATTGGGCAAACGTTTTATGGCACAAGATGGAAAGAAAATTGGGAGGGGGGTTGCCTTTTTGAGATGTAACAAGGTGCAACTATAAAAGACTTGGAAGGAGACGGTACAATGTATTATCTTGGTAGCATAAATTGTGGATTGCCAGACAATGGACCAAGTGGTACATTACTGAATTGTGAAAAATGTAAGCAAATTAGGGAGCATTTAGGACATGGGAGGAGTGGTTACATGGAAGTTGATGCACATGAAAGACATTTAAATGTTGGACTAGTATGCTGAAATGTGGGCATTGAGCAGCTGCAGAGTAATACTTGAGAGGGGCTAATACTGGAGTTATGATATGATGGGGTGGGTCATCTGGGGAAGTTCCACTATGTCTTGTTCATTCAAGAAAGTTTAGGTGACTCAATCAGCAAGAGTAGTTTGTACTGGACAAGACTGACTTTCCTTTAAGCATTTTAGTAGAAAAATTTAGGATAAAGTCAAAACAATGGTAGGCCAAAGGCACAAAATAAGCGACAGCTCGTATAAACATAGAATGTTGATCAAATTAAAGGTTTTGCAGTAACACACATTTTCTGAAGGATATGAAGTGAGAAACGCAAATGTATGGGATTTAGTAATGTCAGTCCTCAATGATTTGAGAACCACAAACACATAAAAAAATAAGGCAATAATCTCAACAGTCTGTCAAAATTCTGGGCAATTGAAAGGTATGGTGACCACTCAAGTCTCCGATAAAGCTAGATTGTTGTTGCACTTTCACAAACAAAAACAAAATGGATAACTTACAACTCTCAACCACTATTATTCTTACTCTGTGGTCACTACAGTTCAGAAAAAAAAACAATCCTCCTGAAAGTTAGTCTTTTTCATTCTTTTCTCTCTCTTTTTCCAGGAGGTTGTGATATATGTATATGTGTATACATATATATATATATATATATATATATATATATATATATATATATATATATATATATATATAAACAATGGCATCTTTCTTTTTATTGTGCCTAAACTGACACAAGCAAATGAAGACTTGAGCTCCTATTTACCATACCATCCGTGATACAAGTTTGGGTGATTTGAGTACCCAACTGTATGCAGACTTTGCAGACAGTAAGAAACAGAAGAAAAAGAAAGGTGCTGGTATGTAACGTAGCAGTGTACGTAAGTGGGGTGTTAGAGCAGTGCAACTGGAGCAAAGGGTTGCAGTACACCTAGAAGATTTAATCATGTTGCTACATTGAAACTTAAAATATGAAGCGCACAAAACAAGTTGCAGCACGTTGCTGGGCTAAGTGCAAGCTAATTATACACAAAAGGACTGGTGGCAACCTTATATAGCCCATGACTAAAAATCTTTGGGACGGATGTAATGACTAGCTAGGAATCTGAAAAAGAAACTGCATTGTTATGATATAGTTAGAAAGTCTACTTTATTCATATTCTGTCCATATGGGACAGTGTGTTTTTACATACGTGCACTTGAGCACTCATACATGCATGTATGTAATTTTCAGGCTTTGTTTGGGAAAAAAAACAGTCTGCTACAGCAAGTAGAGGCTATAATTTGCCTCCTTCAACACTTACCAAAGCCCTAATTTTTGTGAGAACATTATGCTATACTCAGGTCTTGGGTGGGTTCACTGGAAAGCAAGGAGTTTAGAATGCTTACGATGTGCATTGCCTTTGTGGTAAAGTCACCTGGTAATTTTCTGCAAGCTAGATTGTTGTACAGGCATGTCATTTTCAAGCTTTTGTATAATTTCATGCATATAAAATTCCAATATCATTTTAGTGCATGACCAGATTGATGTCAATTACACAAGTACAAAACCCCTGCAACATCCTGCATTCCTTTTGGAGCTTTACTATTTCAACAGCAGCGATCTTTTTATGATTTAAAGTGAAGCTGCTACTGTAAAAGTAGCTGTTCCAGGAGAAGTGAAACGTGTGCCGATATCAGTTATTAGACTCAATACTTTCAAAGAAGTAGCTGTAAAATGAATTTCTACTTCAGTATGTCTGCTTCATATTTATTCTCTTTTTACAGATCGACATCTGAGCGTTATGCTCAATTTTATGAAAGTGTAGTATACAGTAACCTTGCGTGTTTTAGTCCTTTAAGTGCTGGCTCGTTAGATTGCTCAGTGACATTTAAGTCGGTGATAAAAGCTCACTGCAACACTGCCCACATCCTGTGAGTCTATGTTCTAGAAATAGAGTCCACCTCATTCTTAAACCATTTTCATTTCATTTTTTTCATTCTGAATAATCTTTTAATAGCCACCTGATACAAGTGCCATTTCAAACAGATACAGAGTTTGATCACGCAAGTGAAGGAGTTTATTATTTTCTTCTTTATGCATGAGATATATAACAAAAGCTAAACTTGAGGACTTTACTTTGCATTTACACTAGCTATGTGGTGCAGGTGGACAAACATGACCTAATGCGTGCTTTTAAGCAAGATAAGTAGGGCACAAGTTTAAAAATACATAAATCAAAAACTTGCATGAATATACAGACAAACAAGTATCCATGCATTTATGAATATATACTACTCATTTACAGACTGGGTTAAAGTAAACTTTTTCTCATGATGCGTAAAACTTCAAATTTTTCATTTAAAACTTTATTATAAAAATATGGTATTTGCATACTATTACTTTAGCTTGGTGGAACAGGTGCAACCCTAGACAGTCTGCATCTTAACATCTGTAAGGCCCATATAGCAGGATCCCCCCTTACCCTTTATCTGTTTGATTTATGCCCTCATAAATACCTCAGAGGTTTCTGTTTCCACCACCCATTTCAGCAACCCATATGTAATATTATATACACATGGTGAGAATTTGCTATCAAGACTTTTATTCAAAATGCATTATTCAGCTTTCAGCATAGTATGAGGTAACATATTCATGTGTGGAAATAGCTAATTATAACTCAAAGAAAGAGTACAGTACGAGACATGGCAGTTGTCACGGAAGACCAAGGCTACAAGTTGCTTCCTGCAGGTCAGTATTTGATTCCTATAGTCTTCATTTATTTGCTGTAGAACACTAAGTGATTCACTTAACCAGGCAGTTTTCAGGGTCAGTCAAGAAAATGGAGCTGGGATTCTCTTGGGTCTATATTATAATCTCGAAGGTTTAAGACTTCGAATCAGTAAAGATCAAACTCTTCAAACAAGTAAATAAAGAGGGCAACCAACAAACTCTCTTTTCATTGAACTGCTAACAACTTAATTTTCAAGAAAAAAGTTTAATATTTTTACTGTATTTTTGGACTAAAATGAAATCAACCAGCTTGTTCACCCTCAGTTGTCAGCCTTATTGCACTTGATTTGCTCAGGCAGTGTAATTGCTTAGTTTGCCCGTCTGTGTGTGATAGATAGACATACTTAACCAAATTGGATGCCTCCCACTGCCTACCAACCTTTGCGCAAAGCACATCTCCACTACTGCACGCTACACAAAACCAGTAAACAAACTGAATTACACAAAACCAGTAAACAAACTGAATAAGTCCATGCCTAAGCCTCCAGGAGCAAGTAAATGAAGGACTCAGAGTAAATCAAACTACAGCATTTAATAGCAGCAGCACAGTTAAGGGTCTCCAGAGAATTAAGCACTCCAAAACTGGTGCATCTAGACACACTTCTACAAAGAATGTATTGGTGATTTAAGACAATTGACAGACACATTGACTCAGCTCTCTATAGTGTGGACAAAGAGGGTGACAGCAAGTTGCTTTTAAGGAGCCAAGACCCCTGAGATAAAAGGCCCTAAAGACCCCCAGGCTAAACAGATATGATTATGACACTGTAGTGGCCCATGTGGGTATGACCAACCTAGTGCACAAGACCCTGAGAGATATGCTGAGACACTTGACAGAGCTCCCAGTGAATGCCACAAATGCAGGTAAAACTCTGGCTTTGAGAAGAATAATTCCTTCTCAAATAATGCCAAAGAACAAGGAAAAAGACTGGCTTCACTAAATGGGTACATCAATAATGTCATTCTTTTGGGGGGGGGGGTGCACATCCAGTATGCATTTGTATGGTAGGAGATACTAGTTACTTGTTCTTGCTTTTGTAAGGGATGACTTGCACCTCTTGTTCTAGGGCTTCTGCATACTAGATAATAGCACTGCTAACCATGTAGTTCCTTTTATTAAAAAGTAGTGTAGTTAATGAGTCTCACAACCAAACAAAACATATCAGGCACCAGACCACAGAAAGGTGGGCTTGCCAAGTATCAGGAATCTAAACAAATTGCTTGAACCTGAGCCCTGCAGCATTTGGAGTACAGACGTGTATAACAGAGAAGTTGTTTAAAGGTACAGAAAGCACAACCTCCATACCAGTATTCTGCCCTTACTATACACTTCAGCCTGATGACTCTAGTGCAGTATCCATATCTGTTGAAGATCCCGTTACTTCTATGCAGATCTCTAGAACCCCAAAAACTGAACTGATCGATGCCAAATTACACTCAAGACCAACTATCAGATCTTAGGATTTATTTATTTACCAGGAAAGTCCAACTTGGAACAAAGCCAATTTTCAGCAGAGGCCTGGGGAGAAACTCTCCAGATGTATGTCTTTGTAACATCAGAGGAAACCCACATGAATGCAAGGAGAACATGCAGATTCTGCACAGAAGGTACCCCAGCCAAGAAATGAACTGGAGAACCTCTTGCTGTGAGGTGACAGTGCTACTGCTGCATCACTGCGCCATCCTTAGGATATTACAGGAGCCCAACTATGTCCCCGAAAAAACATGATAGGTTCCTGAGTACACTAGATGAATAACAAATTAACATGAATTCCATTATCCAGGGGACACTAACTGCCAAACAATAATCTGAGATACATGTACATTAACTAAAGGTTAAGCTACAAAAGTCGGTGTTCATAAATAAAAACATCCACTTCAAGATCATCCAAGCAGTTAGATGCAAATATCAGAAAGTTAAGAGACTTCAAAAGGTACAGGCATTCTACAATAGATAAGTCTTTAGATTCATGTATAACTGTATTACCAAACAGACTGCGACAACAAGTAGTTATACAAAGAAACCTCACGCACACCTGGATGAATGATTTCATTTAGCAGTCCCTACCGAAACAAAACAAAATCAAAAGTTTAAAAATGCACCAGCTTGGTGTTCAGATGTATAAAAATACAAGAGAAAGAAATACTGCTTAGTCTATACAGCAAGACAAAAACCCCACAAATCAATGTTAACATTAAAAAGGTATTGAAATAAATAAAAACACCACCACACATCTGGGAAAACAAAAGCTTTCCATAAGCTGAAGACAATTACTAATTAGTCTTTAGCTATATTAAAAAACTATAGACCAGCACCCAGCCTTGCTCAGAACCAAAGTTGCACTACCTACTTGGATCCAATAGAGATAGCTAACATACCAACAAATAAATTCATTGCAAGTATTACACCTGAAGCTACTATACAAAGCCTACATATAGCACAGAATCATAACACCCTCATTATAGCTCTGAAGAACACTTGCTAAAGGTACTTTCCAAAATGAACAACATTTTCCACTGGGCCTAATATAACTTGTTAACTAGGAGTATAAAGCTTGCCCTAGTGGACATGCTGCTGCAGTTATTCAACATGAACCTAGCCACTGGTTTTGTCCTTGAAGTATGGCACAAAGCTTATGTGGTGCCACCTCACAGAGGCAGACCTATCACTGTACACAAAATACAACAGACTCATTAGCCTGACTAATATCGATTTAAAAAGCCACTGGACATATTACAACTGACATAATTAACTATGATAGCAACATTTTTATTAAACTTGACCATTGGGAATAGATTCTACCTAATGAATCTGGTCAACTTCTTTAAAACAGTGAATCAAGCCATGGATAGTGGACATGTTGCCCATACAATATACTTTGACTTAGCAAAGGCATTTGACACCAAACCGTTTGCTTATATAGTAAAGAACTGAATGAGCACTAAACTGACCCCTACGTACTTAGGTGATGGATAGCTCATTGGATGAGAAACAGAACATATATAATGAGTGTGGCAGGTGCATCCACAGTAAACATAAGAGTGACCAGTGGTATTCCTCAGGTCCCAGTGCTGAACCTCTACTATTTGACATCTACTTCAAAAATCTCCAAATTGGGATCTCTGGCTAACTAAGGTTTTTACCACACTCAATTCCCCCTTCAATACTCCAACTGAACTCAGATGACTAGTCAATAATTGGTGATAAAAATGGTTATAACTAATGATACACAATGCAGTATTATTGCATTTCACAAATAGTCCCCTCATCCATCTTGTTTTATAGACAACATCCCGCTTAAAGTCAGAGTCTCATGGTGGTCATTGCCGAAGGAATACAATTATACATCTCACACATCCAGTCAAACAGCATATTTATAAAACATGCAAACCTCCCAAGATGAATCTAGAAATGCTCATTACTGTACTATCATTTATTAACTGGAACATCTTAAACTCCTTCCCTTAGATTATGCTGTAAATTAAATCAAAACAACTTTTCTTAATATCCTAAATAGCCTTGCACCTCCTAGAAAGAAGTGACTGAATACAAATAATGCAATTTGGTTATCAAAAAAGTGTAGAATGCTAATGCATGATAGAGAAAAACATGAAAAGAATGCCAAAAATATAAAACACCTCAATATCTTGAAAACTTCAGAATGCTTCACATTCGTACTAAAAAGTAAATAAATGAAGACAAAAAAATATTTATACTATAGTAATTTTACAGAATACTACTAAACACAATCATAAAAATTTTGGACATCCATTAAAGAAATCTTACATCCTGGCCAAAAATGCAGCCCGTCCTCTCTCCTGATAACTCACCACTCAAAGGTTCAACTCATATTTTACAGACAGCATAGCATCTCTAACCAAGGATTCTTCAACATCTAATCCCATGCCTGCCCAACAGCCACGTATTACCACATCCACTTTCACCTTCAAACCTGGGCCCACATCATATACATACATACATACATACATATATATATATATATATATATATATATATATATATATATATATATATAAACACTACTTAAACTGTGCTCTTCATCATCTGATGACATTCCAAGCTACTACCAGTAGGATTTTCAAATTAATCAAATGTCAATAAAGTGTGGTGAGTAACTTTGGAACATGGGTTGCCAACTCCCTTGCCTATGACCATCACATTGCAACAGAGGTTAGGATTTTTTTTTTTGTTATTGATACAGCTGTTTGCAAAAGGCATTTCATTTAAATCAAAGGTGGTTCTTACCACTGTAATTTCCACATTGATCAGAAGTATTACCAAATGATGATGCCCCTTTTAGTATCTCAATTGCTTGACATGCCTGGCAAGATAAAGACCCCAGCAATTCCTACTAAATATCTAGAGTTTAAAGAAAAGAGTTACCCAAAGATGCTGGAAGCATTTTCCCTTTTTTCAGTGCCCTATAGATTTCTTAGGAGTACTCTCTGCTTTGCTATTCAGAGAATTAGGGATCCAGTCCAAGACCTGCTGTATCTCCACAAATCAAACAGTCCCATTGACACTAGAAGAAGTGATCTAAAATATTCAGCAAATAAATAAAACCCAGTAGAGAGACCGATTTGTCACACAAGGCTTACCCGTTCCCTGGACCAACACCCTACTCCAAATTAAGCAATGAGAAATTTTCTGCATTCAAAAAGGAGTTAGACAACTAGATGGTTATTCACAAATATACCCATGGAATGCCTGACTTGTTGCTCCTTAAAAAAGGATGACCTAAAATGCATGTGGTGGTAAGGCATAAATGGCCACATGTCACCATGGTGTCTTGTCTTGTATTTCATATAATAAAGAAAGACTTACAATGTTTTGTATAAGTATACTTTGTAACATATGGATGCTGAATCTAGGGGAGTGAGAAAAAAAAAAAACTTTTTATAAGAATATTATAATATGTTTCCTCGCAAATATAAAAATGTCCATTTTAATCCATTATATGTATATGTATATTGTATATGCGTGTGTATGTATGTGTATACACAAACACACATACATATACACACATACCCTATATGATACATATATATGCATATATTCACATATGGATTTATATTATGTGATCGAAGAATCTCTTTTTCTAACACATAATAATCGAAACATATATGGCAAACTCTGTAAACCATGAACAGCCACATCCATAAATTTTTTCCTCTGGAAAAAATTCAGTTGGCTGTTATCGGGAATTGTCCTTTTCTTCAATGTAGAGCAATCTCGGAGTTGGTATATTTAGTTAAGGGGTGGTGTGGGGGGCACAGCTCCCATGTAATTAGTGTTTTAAAGTTTGTTTTTTTATTTTACAGCCATGTGAATTTTTTCCCCGAGGAAAAAATTTGAGGATGTGGCCATTTGCTCTTTACAGCATTCGCTGTATAGATGTCGATTATTATGTGTTCGAAGAAGAGATTCTTCGATCACGTAAATACACCCTGCACACACACATATATATATATATATATATATATATATATATATATATATATATATATAAATTAGTGTGTGTGTGTGTATATGGATTCACTTCATAACAGTGAAAACTCAAATTTACTGAAAATGAGAAAACTTCATAATATAGAAGACCAAAACACTGAAAACACACATCATACATATACTGAGTTTAAACAACATAAATCATAGCACTTTCCACCTTAGTGTAATGAAGTGCAATCTTGGAGTTGATATATATATTAGTAGCAGGGGGTGAGGGGGGTGCAGCCCCCCACATGGAGGGTGCAAGGGGGCTTGGCCCCTGCTTACACTTGGTGGAAAATGCTATGATTTATGCTGTTTAAACTCAGTATATGTATGATATGTGTTTTCAGTGTTTTGAGTTTCAGTGTTTTGAGTTTTCAAGATTTTGAAGTTTCAGTGTTTTGGTTTCAGTGTTTTGAGCTTTCAGTGTTATGAAGTGAATCCGTGTGTATGTGTCTGTATATATAAATGAATTAATTAGTTAGCTAGTTAGTTAGTTATACCTATACATGCAAATGTCTTACTAAGAAAACCAATGAGAAGCTCAGCTTTATCACCCAGTACTGGGGGAAGACAATATACTCAACTGGGGACAAAATTATACCCGCATATCCCAGAAGACAATATGCAAACATCCATTTAGTCATCTAGAATGCTTTAAAGGATGCCAGGGAAATATATGTCCGATATATAAAAACAAAGGAGGATTGAAGCTACTCCAAAAAAGACTCCAGTCATACCAGATGGTAATATTAATATATGAGCATATGTTTAGATCTCTACAGAAATATTTGCTTTACTAGTGGTTCTATTTAGGTGAGGAACTACAAAGGCTACAGTAGTGTTCGTTGCACAGAATGCTGAATAGAGATAACCTCTAACAGTTCACTTTGATTTGCTGCATCTAAAGGTTGTTGGCAGACAGTGGAGTTTTACCAGGAGACAAAAGCAGATGCATAAAAGTAGAATCCTTCATATTATTTTATCATTGTCAAGGATCTCGGCTACACTGATAATAATACTGTGTTGCCTAATATACCAAAGACACCAGCAGTGACACTTGTGTTCTTGTCCTCACAACTGGCCATGGCAAGCAGAGAATAATAGTTTGCTTAGACATTGTCTTCCAAGAGACAGTCGTAGCATCAGTGCAGCTACTGTTTTAATGTCTAATGTGTCGAGGACACACCTAAAACAATGTTCATAGCTTTTGGTAAGGGATTGCTTGTTTTGGGGATACTTATGTTACATCTCACATGAAGTAAAACGGTTAACAAAAAAGGGCTGGGACTATGAAGCATGCAATACCAGACTAATTTATGAAAAGTGCTGTAATAAGCCTCTTTCTTTTAAGTGCACTGCACTTTTTGAGATGTAGAAGACATTATCCATCCTTCTATCCACTCATAACCCCTTTTCCTATTTTCACACATTGGATTGGGGTGTCACTTCAACAGCGACAATCATCTAAAGACAAGTTTCACACATTATCTCCTACTAGAAAATATAATATTTTTTTAAAAAAATCATAACCCATTCAATTAAGTAGATTAAGTAGATATTTTATAAGTAAAGTATACACTACCAGTAAAGGCACAGATTAAATGACTTTGCAAGAAGGTAGGTGAAGCAACAGTAAGGAAAAAAGTGACCAAATGACCAAGTAATAGAAGTCCTGTTAATGGCTGTGGATTAGTAGGTTTCCCAGTCTATAGTTGGATAGTTTAGATCACCTAGGGAAATGGTATTGGGTTTAATACTGAGTATAAGGATTATACGCCTAAGTGCTGACCAAATTCCTGGACTTATACAACAGTTAGTATAAAACCAGTTTTAAAACTGAAGCAACTGATGCTGAAATGAATATATTCTTTTATTGTCTCCTAGTAAATGTTTCAACCTTTTGTTTACATTTTTCAAACTATGGATGGGAAAGCTTTTCAATGGTATGCTATGTGTTTAAAGTTTTTTTAAGTGTGTTTTTAAATTAATTGAATGTGTATTTTGATCGGCTGTGTCTAAATGAGGTTTGTATTTAAACTTGTTTCTACCACTCCTTTTTATACACACTGAGGAAGAGTTACTACTTGAAAGCTTTGTGGATTTTATAATAAATTGTGATTATTCTACTTAAACTCTCTGCATGTCCACCTTTTTGGAGTTACTTTTATCTAAATAAACCACTATATCACCACCTGGATTGCCAACTGGCTGATAGTTAGGGAAAATACCCCCTCAGAGAGGACAGTAACCAGTGGAGTCCCCCGGGTTTCTGTGCTGGGACCTCTCTTGTTCGGGACCTACTTTTCTAAAATGCCAATTCCAATGGGCTCCAGATGATTATGTTTGCAGATGACTGCAAGCTAGGAGCAGTCATTGAATCCCCAAATGATTTAGCCATGCTGCAGGAAGGCTTGTCCCAAAATCATGGGCAGAAATTAAATACCAAAAAATGCATTATTGTATCATTTGGGAAGTCATCTACTTCAGGGAGCTACCACATTGACAAAACTCCCCAAAGAGTTGATGTAGTTGCTAGGAGTTAGCAACTTATGTGGACAGTAACCTAACGTTTGACCAACATATCCACTTTTGTAAGAAAGTCTTTCTGTATTGCACATCTTATAAACAAAGGGATTGTGTCTAGATCTCAGGATTTCATTGTCCCTCCTTACTCAGCTTTCATTAGGCCAGTCCTTCAATATAATGCCCCCTTTGGCATGTATCTGTCCAGACATACGCAATAAACTTCAACACCCAGAGAGATACCTCACTAAAAGGATAGAAGGCTTAAACAACATGTCCTACATGGACTGACTCAAAGCCCTGTCATTATACTCTGTATCCTACAGACTGCTAAGTGGTGACCCAAGTCTGGCATGCAAAAGCATCCCCAGTTCCATTACTAATGGATTTATGACACAAAAGCACGTCAGTAAGCATGAGACATGCTCTAGGGATCTAAACTGGTTTGGAGAGGCAGGTGTACCTCATAGAGAATACAGCTGCTCTGAAACTGACTCCCAGTCCTCATAAAACAAAGTTCATCCCAGTCCGTATTCAAATGGAACTCAGACCTATGGATGGGAAACAGAAAATTTATGCCAGGACTGCTCCTTGTACCACTAATGGAAAGAAGCAGCTCCTGAATGATTTAACCCATGTATGGGTCCCCTCAAATTATCTATGGTTTGATTCCAGTTACTCAGTGGGGGTAACTGGACCATGGAATGGGTAAAGGCAATCTATAACCAAATGGGTGAGGATATTTTGAGCACAAAAAAGGAAATTAGCAAGGCTTAAAATTGCCTGCAAGGGAAGCTAGCCTAATACTTAGTGAACCTATAAGGTCAATTGTTACAAATTGGGATGTGAAAGGGGAAGACTCTTGCCAAAGCTGTGCAATGAAATTACCCTTCAGACAGTAATACTGTAGAAATGAGTAGTGTGTGCACTGGAATTTTGTAATGGCATGAATTAAAAACAAACAGAGCCTACAACATTTTCAGATAACTAGCATCCATTTCAATAGATGATGTGGTACATGAATATGCTGTTAAAGTTCCAGAAGTAAAAGTAACATTTCAGACATGGGATCTATTTTTTTTCAAAAATCAACTAAGGGTTCTTAACTGAAAAAAAGACCAAATGGCCAGATAATTTTGGTTTTGCCGAATTCAACATATATCTTCTGGTTTCTGTTTCCCAGTTGACAGCTTAACTAAATACCCATGCATGTCTCATGCCACAGCAGTTGAGCATACAATGATTTCCAATGTAAAAAGAGAGAGAGAGAGAGAGAAGGGAAAAAAAACGTATGGCTACAGAAAGTCTCTCCATTTATGAGACAACACAAATAATGCTTGTCCATTTGATATTTGCCCAGGAAAATCCTTGCCATGAGGATAGTCCACCAGAGGGCTTTTCATAGCATTTTTAAACTTGGCTGTAAAGCATTTTGATACCATCAGTTCTGAAAAGTATATGGCCATCTGTGAAGCACCATGCCAGTACTTCACAGAATTCATGTCATATATTGTATTCAGCAAAAAAATGTCTTTTTTTGAAGATAGATCCTTCATATTTGCTACTAGTGCATTTTTTGTTTTGTATGAAAGTATGGTACCTTATGAGAGAGTATTTTTTTTCTTTTAAGAGTTGTAGTCAGTCTAAAGAGTGAAACTGCGATGTCAAGTAAACAATATAGCAGTTTATCACCCAGAAGTGCATTTTACTGTTTCTTTCCCATTTCAGTACAAGTATTTTTAATGATGTTTACTCATTTTGGATATCACCATTATATTTTTTTTAATGATGTTTACTCATTTTGGATATCGCCATTATATTTCTAAGTGAACACAGTCACTCATTTTAAACACAAACATTTCAGTCCTGAGGAGGTAAATGACAAGTACCTTTGGTGTATAACAGTAGAAATAATTATTTCACAATTAGAAGGTGTTACCTGATCATTCAAAGTTTTAATATTAAGGATGTAAACTGAATTTCAGATTTCCTTCTGAAAGGATGGATTACAAGTACATTTTCTTATCTTAAACTACTGATAACCATGTTTAAAATTTGCATATTCACTACAATCCTTGTAGTACAACACATTTTAATATAATGCATATTATACAATGACTGGCCATCAATATTCCAAAACGCGTACAATGATTGGTCAGCCCAACCAGTGTGCCCATTGTAAATCCAAGCATATACCAATGGAAAAATGTCTGGTCATTGGGACTTTTTTTCCATTAATATATGCAATAAAAATATTTGTTTTTATTTCATCTTTTTTTAATAACCTCCCAAAATGAAGTCCTAAATGAAGGAAAGAGATGGCATGGAGAAAAATAAAAAGATAATTAGGTACAATATACAAAATTAAACAAATCTATCTGATTATCCTTTTCTGTCTCATCTCTCCTGTACTTTAAAAGCATCCTGGTTTCTTTTCTTTTTTTTTTAGTTTAACAAAAAAAAAAAAAAAAAAATCTACGGAGATATTCCTTTCTCCATTGCTTCCTTCACACAGCACTGGTGTTCTGTGAAAGCATGGGAATGCTCATCCACCATGCATGCGCAGTACATCAGCAATGCCCTAGGGTACTACGGCAAAAGCAGAAGAGCACCACGGCACCATTATACAAAGACATTATTTAAGAAAAGTAAGTCATATGTTTCTTAAATAATGCCATTGAATAATGGCAATAACAGACTCAGTGGTGTGGTATATTGAAGATTTACCCAAGGTTGCCTTTTTTTAATCACTCGGGATTCGCTCTCATGATTAAACCACACCAGCCGTTGGTAAATCTTCAATATACTACACCATGGAGTTGGTTATTGCTTAAATATTGTGCTGTAAATGTCAAGGATTTACCAAGAATTTGGAGTCAAATAAGGTCACTGCCTCAGGAAGCAAAGGTATCATTTCCCTGTGATGAGTTGGTATAGCAACTGAAAAAAAAAGTCACTTCACCACTTTCAGCTTACTGTGTAGCATGCCTCACCCATTCAGATTTCTGCTGGTCTATTTCTCATAAAATGTATGCTTTTCTGTCAAATCCTTGGTAATAGTGATAAACATTTGAGTTTCCAGTCTCCATATCCTTCAGGAAATGCCTGCTAATGCAAAACCTGTTATTCTAATAACCTTCTAGGTTTACATGAACAATATTTAAGATATGTGCTTTTGCCCCCCCCCCCCCCCCAACCATTTACTTTTGGCTCTGTCCAAAATTTTTAGAGTTAATTAGTAAAAGTATATTGTGTAGTTTATGGAAGTATCAGGTTTTAATCAGGTAACTTCACACACAGGCACACCATAAGATAATCTGAAAACTGTTTGGTCAACAGACACCGACAAGTGCACAGCACAGCTTAAAACAGGAAGCCACACCCAAACTCAACACATTCCGGTCACCAAGCCACAAACTATCCGATTCTTAACTTCACTGTAATCAAAGACTTACTATATTCACTAATCCAAAAGCCTCCCCTAACCATAAAGTCACTAATTTATAACTTTACTACGGATCCACTCTATTAAAAAGACATTTTATTCAAATGTCACATTTAAGCAAGTCATATTGAAGTAAAATATGTAAACTGACTTCCAACAAGTGGCTTGATCACAGAAGAGAATTGAATCCCCTGATCACCTGTCATGACATATTTTCTTTCTAAACAAGGGAGGAGTTGTAGGATGGGGTTACTTATTCTAACAAGACACATGTTCATAGTGTAATTTAAGAAGTTTTGCTAACTACAGCTGATATGATGACTTCGGTTTAAATAACAAAACATTGTAAACTGTCCAAAAAAAAAGTGCTGCACAAAGGTCATTTAACTACTCCATGTTAACAAGTAGCAGTACTCTTCCATTTTCCTGTAATAAAAGATTACATATCAGTTCAACTGAAACACATGCCCAGTTTGCCTCCCTTTGTAGGCATGAATCAAATACTACAGCCTGTTAACCACAATGCAGAACTCCATGCATAAGCTTAACTAGAAATGGTGTAAAACCACATTTACAACCACAAATGCATAAGACGTAATTAAAAAAGTGAGAATTCAATATAACATGATAAAAAATTATACTAGCTAATGAAAAAGTGACAACTGAGGATAACTTTACAGAACTAAAAGTCAGTTAAATCAACTGGGAAAAAAAAGTATTTTAGCATGCAATACAGATATAATCATAAATGAATAAAGCCAGTCAGGGTGATGCCAGAGCAGTCCCTTGATCACAACTACATATGCTCCAAATGAAAGCCATCCTAGGTGGTGAACTAGAGTCTATGTGCACAAGTTTATTGTATACATATTCCTTGGCTTGCCTTCAGATGCCCTTCATTTAGGAGGCATATATATTCAGTTCAAAATATATATAGATATATATATATATATATATATATATATATATATATATATATATATACACATATATATATATATATATATATATATATATATATATATAGATATATATATATATATATATATATATATATATATATATATATATATATAGCTGCATTTTGAATAATTTTAATCTGAGATTTTTCTTCTACAGGAATCTTAGCTCATTTTTTTCATTTCCCATCTCTGTGCATGTTGTGGTGTTTAGGGTGCATTTAGTCTCAGTGACTTATGTGAATAGCAAGAGTGTGCATTTGTCATATTAATCTGTTGAGTTGGGCTGTGCACTTGTGACGTTTTGGGAATGCACGTTTGAATTTGTGTACGGTTATGCCAGAAAATAAGTATGGTAAAGGGGGTTTAGTGCAGGACAGCTGAACAGTGGGATTAACAAATTCTCCCTTTTCTCAACTGTTGTGTGATCTCAGAATTTATAACAGGGGGTGGGAGATGGGTGCAGGGACAATCCTCTGCAAAAATGCATAATTTATAGTATTTATGTTTTATGGCAATGGCCAGTGACTTTACCATCAACAAATGTGTTCTTGGTGAAAGAGATAACATGCATAAACACCGCACACAATTATACAGACGGCAATGAGAATACAAGCACATGCATGCTGAAAGGAATTCTCACAGGCATTTAATACCCAAGTGATAAAAGAAATTCAAATGGGATGGAGTACATGACATCAGGATATGTATAACAGAATAAAAGAAAATGCACAGCACATCTGAAGACCAGTGTTATAAAAATAAATCAATTACCTAGATTTAAGTTGGTAGTAATGGAATACAATATTGTTCTATCAGTTTCATTTCAAATGCAGTAGTCCAGTTTTCCCACAAGAACAAATGCTCTCCAGTTTGAAGGTATTCAGGAAAATGATCTCAATGGAAATGAAATATAGTTGTGTGTATACATTTATCAGTGAAGCACCTATATCTAATTGCTGTATCAGAGGGCTCATTTAAACAACAGCTGTTAATTTTCAGGCATTAATTTCAGAGGGTTGGTTGTGTAGAGGGATGACTGCCCAGATAAAATGCTCAAGCCACTAACTGAAGAGTGCTGGACAGCTTAGGTCAGGGAGGATAGGTGTACTTATCTTGGAATGGCAGATGTACAAGCAAAAGTCACATTTATATTATAGATTTTACCTCTGAAGACCAAAAGAGTGCATTAAACTTAATAATCTTAGTGCTGCTAAACTGTGATGTTTTTAAAGTTTGTTTTAATGTCCATACATATTTATTTTTATGCACATATAAATAAATTTTATGCACGTACATCTATCTCTGTTTTACTGTAACTGTTTCTCTCTGGAAGTTCATTTTTGAGGACATGCACAGTTATTTTATAAATATGGCCTAGTGATTGGATAAACATTTGCACCATATAACTGACTAGTATATTGGAATTAGCACATGGATGTCGGTCAAACTGTCTCTACAATTTGCAGAGAACTATATTTGGATATCAACCAAGAAAGCAAAGAAATGAAAAACTGGAATCTGTGCAAAATTAACCATAAAACGCAAAAAGGAATAAACGCAACTATACATCCAGACTTAACAACTAAAGGGAAATGAATGCATACGGTAAGGTAATTTGAAGAAAAGACATAACCACATAGAGTTGAAAGAGACTTCATTAAATTACAATGCAAAACAATGATGCTATTTATTTTACTACACAGTGCCCTCAAACAGTTTTCTATAGCTGAAATGCTCCATGCAAGTCTGATTAAAAAAAACTTGGGCAGCACTCAGATGTCCTCCACAGAGAAAGTAAACCCAGAGCTGATCTGTGATCGGAGCACACTTTAAAATGGCACTCTCTCAGAAGTGATCTGAAAGCAAGCGTATGGCGCTAAATAACTTAATTTGGAAGTCTACAGCACACACAAACACAATTTAAACTGCAGCAAATTCTGGGAAGCATCTGCAGTGCAACAACAAAACTGACAAACAGCACAAATTTTCATAACAATAGTACACAAACAAATGCATGCACCCACACCCAGAGGAAAGAAAAGACACACACACACTACAACATTTGTTCACGAGGAGTCATCTTGCTTACATTGGTACTTGCTTCATACATTGCAAACCCTAATAGTCATAAAATGCAATATTGGGAAAGGGGCTGCATGCAGCTAAGGAGAGGTACACAGTACAAACAAGGCATGTGGGAGGTTGTAGAATGATTATCAACAATGCTGGGTAGCTTTTTTGGGGTGTAAATCATCCTATCTTTAAGAGCAAGCCAGGAAGAGGTGGCCAATAAGGAATGTATAAACAGTATACAGTGAAAAATGTGGAAAAGCACATCAAATCCATATGAGATGGGCATGATACAAGTGAGAAGGAATCACAATGGCTACGACTGCACTAATTAAGAATGTACATTTTGGGAGGAGTAGGGACATTTACTGTAAAAAGAGGATGGCAGTTGCTCGATCACTAATGCATTCAATTATGATCAGACCATACTTAATGTAACCTTCCTATATAAAGTACACACAAATACTCTCAACAGCCCCAAATGCATTATTTCAAAACAATACCCACGTCTCATGGAGCCTCTACTTTTAAGCTAATAAGGCAAGCCACCACTAAATCCAAAAATCTGGTCATTGGAGACTCCAAAGTGAGAAACACTGATGTCCTTCTCACCAGGCTGAGTAAGAAAAAAGTCACACTCAGTTGCTTATCATTGGCCAGAATCTTCCACATTACACATGCACTAAGGTCATTGGACCAAAAGTACCAGTATGACTCAGTTATGGTCCATCTGGATGTAAATTATCCAAGCCGTACCTCCACAGACTGTACGAAGAGACATATCATGGAGCTCTCTGAATGTCTATCCCAGGCTGGTATGAGTCTAGCATTGAGCAGCAGTCTACCTTCTCTAAGTATGATGCTACAATAAGAACACAAGACTGACTAATTGGCTTCATTTCTGGTGTCATTCCAAGGGGAAGCAATATTTGTCAGCATGACAGCAGATGGTCAGATGACCCTGCTTTGCCAGGATAGTCTGCACCTCTCCGCTTCAGGCTTTCGAATTATACCTAAAGCATTGTCCTCCTTCACAGTACCTTTTTTGTTATTAAGCAATTTCAAACTGAAAATACTTGCAATATAGCAAAATCAAAACCAAGAAACACTAAAAAAGTGTTACTGCTCAATGCTAGGAGTCTAAAGAAAATTTCCACTCCCTAAAAGCACTCCTCAACCTAGAAAATGCTGACATCTGTGCAGTGATTGAGACAAGGTTTAAAACCATGGACAGCAAACAGACAGTGCAAGGATCAGATGACATGATTGACAGACCTCGATGCTTTTGCCAGAGATGGCCTGCATCTGTCACCGCTGGGCTTCCGGATACTGGCCAAGGCTCTTTCCACCCCTAAAGTGCCTTTTTAGGTGGTGTTCCAAAGATCAAATTACCACCATAACAGCTACAAAACAAATGCAATCTGAGGGTCATGCTGCTCAATGCTAGAAGTATAAATCTTAAAATGCATTTGCTCGAAGCACTCCTTAAAATGGAGAACATCTATATTTGTGCTGTAACAGAGACCTGATTCAAGGCAGTAGAAAGCACCCCTGCACTACCAGGCTATAGCTCATTCCATACATTTTGGCCCCAGAATTTGGACCGAAGCTACTAATGCAGTAGTGTTTCCATATTCATAAAGGATGCGCACACCTCCAGACTGGTAGCCCAACATAATGCATCATAGATACTTCAGGTGGAGCTAACATTGGGTAAGGCAGTGATTCAGATCATTGTCTGCTATAGGTCCCCAACCATGTCCCAAGCCTCACACTTCACATTCCTAAGCACCCTGGAGAATATTGGGGTCCAACCTAACACTCTCATACTGGGTGATTTCAACTACCCCTCCATTAACTGGGAAACCTACTCATATACCAATACAATTGCCCAACATTTCCTGGAATTCATTAATTCCAATGCCCTGGACCAACTTGTTCTTACTCCCACTAGAGGTAGCAACATCCTTGACCTGGTCATTACTAACATGGGTAACCATTGCTGTACACCAACAGTCAACTCCTCCCTGGTTAGATCCGACCACAAACTAATCTCCTTGGAAATCCACCTCCCTCCCACCCCACTCCCCCGTAAAGGTAACCACCATGAAAAACTTCTCCAAAGCTAACTTTGGTCTCCTAAAAACAGAGATGGCTAACTTCATGGCACCCATGTAAATGGAGAATAGTCGCATGACTGCCAAATCATACACCAATGCACTGTACAAACATGTACACAACTGCATGGATCTCACCATACCCAATAGAACCAAGACTATCTCCTCCAAAAAAGGAAGCCAATCTGCTGGTCAGCTGCCATAAACAAACTCTACAACAGAAGGAGGAAACTGATGTGGAATAAGGTGAAGTCCCAAGACAGGAAAAACTCTCTTATCAGCCTCAACAAAAAGCTGAGATGCCTCATCAAATCCTCTAAAGCTAGCTATGAAAACAGAATTGCAGCAAATATTAAAGACAACCACAAGGCCTTCTATAGTTATGTAAAGAATCTCCATGGAAATACCCAGATTGGATCTGAGCTACAGCACAATGGTACCTCCTATAATGAGACAACAGATATTGCTATTATACTGGCCGACAGATTCAATGCCAACTTTACCCCTTTCTCCCCCACCAAAAGACCAATCACAATACCAGTAGATTGCCAGGCACCTAGTAATACTACTGCACAGGTTAAAACAGCACTGTCCAAGGCCAAGAATACAGCTTCTATTGGACCTGACAATATATTCCTGGCTGTGTTCTACATGAACCATGAAATTAGAGACTCCACAGCCACGGCAAAAACAATTTATTGCAGAAGAACAATTAAAATCCAGTGGTATCCACATGCATGAAAAATGTACAATAGTTCAGCGCTTTCACCCAAAACACTCCCAGGCTGCTTACAGTCATCCCCCTCCACAAAGGAGGAGCAACTACAGACCTGGAAACTATTGCCCCGTTTGTCTGATGAGTCTGATATGCAAAGCTATGGAATGCATCATCATGGACCTAATAAACAAGGTTATAGGGAATCTCCAAACTCTGGATCCCACACAGTTTGGTTTTGTGAAGGGTAGATCATGCCTGCTCAACCTGGTCAACTTCTTTGAGTCAGTCAGCAGAGCTGTGGATGAAGGCAAGGTGGTTCATACAGCCTACCTTGATCTGGCCAAGGCCTTTGATACCATTCTCCACTCAGGAATCATGCAAAAACTCACTAAGCTAGGCATCAACCCCTATATCACTAGGTGGGTTGCAAACTGGATCACAGATAGAACTCACAGTGTGAAAGTAGCTGACTCCAAGTCAGATTGCTGACCTGTCACAAGTGGAGTCCCACAAGGTTCAGTCCTGGGTCCTCTCCTGTTTGGTATCTACTTCTCTGAAGTCCAAGGCAACACAAAAGGACTCTGGCTGACAAAGTTCGCAGACAATTGCAAGTTGAGAGCTTTTATTAACTCCCCAAGTGATGTTGACATCCTACAGAAAGACCTCACTGAGACCAATGACTGGTGTCAGAACCATGGCCTTAATCTCAATGCCAAAAAATGTGTTGTTATCCGCTTTGGGAAAAACCTGGTTCCCATGAATTATCACATCGATGGTAGTCTACTGAACACAGAAGGAGCAACCTCTCTTTTGACCACCACATTGCCAGTGTGGTCAGAAAGTCCTTCTAAGTGGCACATCTCATTACTAAGGGTTTTGCATCCAGGAAGAAAGAGGTCATTGTCTCCCTCTACTCTTCCCTCATTAGGCCAGTCATCGAGTACAATACCCCATTTGGTATGTATCTCACTAGACACCTGCAACAACTGGAGAGGCCGCAAAAGTACCTCACAAAGAGGATCCTAGTCCATAAACACTTGTCCTATATGGACAGATTCAAAAAACTCCAGCTATTGTCTGTCTCATATTTCCTACTTAAAGGCGATCTCTGTTTGACTTACAAAGCCATGTTTGACCCAGCTCTGTTAGAAATGCTACATCTAAAGAAATCACAATCCCTCCACACCACACTATCCAGAGACCTCAACCTCATTACCACAATCAATAGAACAAGCTGAGGGACAGGTTCATGACACAGAGACTGCCCATGCTATGGAATAGATTTTCCATATATGTCAAAGAGAACACCTCACTGGCCCTCTTGAGGAGAAATTTTGATGAGTGGATGGGAAACTGAAAATTCACCTCTGGGATCACTCCAGTGGCTCAACTCGACAGAGACACTGG
This sequence comes from Protopterus annectens, assembly GCF_019279795.1. Classification (NCBI taxonomy): domain Eukaryota; kingdom Metazoa; phylum Chordata; order Ceratodontiformes; family Protopteridae; genus Protopterus; species Protopterus annectens. The sequence goes on from NC_056739.1 coordinate 232,632,177, forward strand.
AAGCTAAGGTCAGGTGGCACAATGCCATGATAATCCTATGGGCTAGGCTTGTAAAGGCTGCAAGGCCATTAGCCAATACACACCTATGAACCTACAATGCCTTCAACACATTTAGACCAGCTACTACTCACATGGTGAAGGTTTCTCAATTTACATCAAAAATACCTCAATGTTGGTCAAACGGAATGATTCACTTGAGGTTCTCAATGTTAAAATCTCCATGGGCAAAATCTCATACCACATCCTTGCAAGCTATAGGTCCACCGTATATGACCCAAGAAACTCATAACATTATTTAGGCTTACTGGAAACACTCAACCATCCAACAAAATATGATATTCACCGTCAATTAATTATCCACTATTCACTGAAAATAACATACAACAGTTTACAAAAGCCAGGAATCTCTCTGCTGCATGTTAACACAGACTCCCTGAACCGGATTGTCATTATACCAATCAGGGGTGTAAACATACTGGATCTGGTCCTCACTTATACAGGAGAGTGTCCCCTAGTGTACACCAACTAGTGTAACATCCTCTCTGGTAATGTCAACCCACAAAATGGTCTCCTTTTAAGTAAATAAAAAACGTAATCCCAGCTAACCCTGGAATGCACAGAAACTTCACTAAGGCTAATTTTCTTCTAAGTTATAATATGGCAAAATTTCAAGCCCCCATAACCTCTTAAAACACTGCTGTCTACATAAAACTGTTTGCAGAAACCCCATACATGTATGTATATAGGTCCATAGAGGCTGTTATACCCACCAGAAATAAGTACAGACCTCTCTCAAAAAACAAGCCACCCTGGTAGAAACACATCAGTAGGCTCTATAGCAGAAGGAAGAAAATCATGGCAAAAATTAGGAGGTGTAGCACCCAACAGCATAAAAAAAATACTCTCAAACTAAACAACTCAGGAGGAAAAATATAGTTTACCAAAGCTAAATCTGAGGTAAATTTGGCCTCCCAGGCCAACCATAACCATGATGCATTCTTTAGCTATGTCCACAGCATCAAAGGCAATACAGAATTGTGTGCAGAGATAACTGTTAATGGAGCCACTTATACTGAGCCAGAAAAATATAGTAAACCTACTGGCGGACAAATTCAGCTATAACTGTAGCCCTCTCTCCCCTCAATCTCCATTTATAAAATACCATCAATTGCACTCCCCTAAGATCCCTAATGAATGGGTCCTCAATGCTCTAAGGCCAAGAACACTTTATCCATGGGCCCAGACAATATCCCATGATGCTTTCTAAATAGCTTGAAACATGATCCATCAGGCCCTCTGGGATTGCTATTTAACTCCAGCTTCCAAACAGGCTTCTTGCCAAGTGAATGGAGAACAACAGTCACCCCCCTGCACAAACGGTGGGCCATCTACATACCCTGGAGACTTCAGACCAGTGAGTCTCACTAGTCCCATATGTAAAGCCAAAGCCATGGAATGAATTATCATGGAAATGATCAATAATGTCATAGGAAACCTCCAGACAATGGACTCAACCTAATTTAGTTTTGTCAAAGGCAGGTCATGCCTACTTAACCTGATGGATCTTTCAAAAGGGTCACATAGCAATAGATAAGAGCAAAATGGTTTACATTACCTACCTTGACAAGGTCAAAGCATTTGACATAATACCCTAAATGGGCATTGTCAACAAACTCAAGAAGTTAGGTACAAATCCTTATGTCACTTGGTGGATAGTCAGCTGGCTCACAGACAGGACCCAGGAAGTAGGCCAGCCAGAAGCAGAGCCCTCAAGGATCTGCATTGGGACCATTCATTTTTGGCATTTGCTTCTCTGAAGTGAAGTCCAACAACAAGAGCTCTGGCTGAACAAATTTGCAGACAATTGCAAATTATGAGCAATCACAGAATCCTCCGCTAATGTTTTCCAGGAAGGGCTGACACTGATAAAAAAACACTAAAAGCCAAGAAATGCATAATAGTTTACTTCAAGTAGTCAGCTACCCCTGGCAACCACAATATTGACCAACACACCCCTAAGAATCAACCCAGTAGTCAGGGACTTGAAGACACACACACAGGCAGTAATCTAACCTTTGACAGCAGTGGGGAAATTACTACATGTTGTGCAATTTATAAACAAAGGTATGGCATGCAGGTCCAAGATGGTCATTGTTCCACTGTATTCAGCATTCATCAGACCTGTCATGGAGTACAATGCCTCCTTTGGTATGTACCTAATCAAGTACATCCACAGAGGTTTCTCACTAAAAATACAGCGTGTAAGAAACATGTCCTTGCTGACCACCTCAAAGCCACCTAGAGTCTGTTGAAGGGGGATCTATGCCTGGTATAGAAGGCATTGTCAGACGCCAGTCTAATGCACTTCCTGCATATCTGCAAAACAGCATTAGAATTACCTATTTTAAGACGTAAGCCTTGCCTGTGATATAACTAGGATCTGCTGAAAGAAACAAGTATATATCCTAGCTAGTACCCCCTTCTCTGGAACAACATCTCCATCCATGTGGAGCAGAGTTCTTCCCTAAACCAGTTCAAGTGAAACTTGGGCAGCTGGGTGGGGAACAGGAAATTCATCCCTGGTTTGGCATCTATGTCGCTAATGGACACTGTCATTATATAAATGGTTCACCTCCCAAGAACCTGCTTACACTTATCAATGTTACCAGAACTTCAAAATCTGGGAAGCATGGCTTGGCTTAAAAAAGACCTAGTGGTCATTAGCCTAGTACACTCATATGAACCTATAAAAATACCACTCCAATGCTTTGTTTACTTGGAGGAAGTAAACCAGAATTGAATATTGGCAACTCTTATGTGATTTTGTGACAGTAGTGTCTCTTGCTGAACCAAGTGTTGAAAACCATCAAGCCAGACAGAGGTCTAGCATGTCCTCTCCTTTATTCCTGTTCCATCCATGTGGACCCAGACAGTCCTCATGCCCTGTTTTGTCTGTCCTGAAAGATGCATTCAGGCTCCCCATAATCAACCACCAACTCATGTTTTCTTACTTCATCTAATAGGTCCTGCATCTGCTGCCCAAATGCACTTTTCCTCCATGTTATTACAGTCCTGCTGTAGGCCATAGGCAAATATTATGAATGCTACCTTATCTTTACTCTAAAGTCAGATTGCCATGACAGTCAATTTTGATGACATCCCTTACAGTCTACTGAAGCATCTCCTGCATCACAATTTCCATAACATTTCTAGTCTATTCTCTTCCTTAGTAGTAGCCTCTGGAACCCAAGCCAAGTGACCATACAGATCTGCCCTTCAGTCTTGTTTCCTGGATACAGAGTTTTTCCAGAATCATCCTTTCCATCATGTCTTAAACTTCCAAGCTGCATCCTGTCAGTGAACCTATACTGAATGTTGCATTCCTTAGTTCATGTTTGGGATGTTGAATGCTTTATGTCCAACTTTTTCTCAGAGCTATCCAAGGTAACTCAGGCAGGGCAACTGGACAGTCTTGTCAATAGCTTGCTGGGCTTTACGATGGCCACACACTGGCCAACTGGAGCACATAGAGCCCTACTGCACACCACAGATGTTTTCCATGGGTGGGTGGGGGAACTGAATAGGCCAACAGCTGTGGGCATCATCTAGAAAATGTGCTGCTGTCAAAAACTCCCGTCCATGGGAGAGTTTAAAGTGGAAACACAAGCATGTTTTTGGTAGGTGGTAGGAATTCAATAAAGACACAGGGAGAAGATGATAACTCCCCATAGGCATTGTCCAGAGATCAGGATCAAACCTTGCACCTTATCCATGGGAGGTCAAGACCTTAACCATTATACTAACTAAACATTTAATGTATACATTTGATAAATATATCACATTATAGGATTATAAGCCAGTCATCATATCTGCAAAGCTTTAACATAATCTGTACAGTCTGACACTGGCCCCACTATGAACTGTGCCTGCTTTAGAACAATATGATTATTCTAATGTAAGACATCTAAAACTATCTGCATGTCACTACTTGAAGTAACTGTCCTCTGTCAAAATCACAAACAGCTTTTTTTTCTTTTTGAAGCAGAAAATCCCCCCATACAGCTTCACATATTGTAGTTAGCACCTATTACAAAACACATGCACACACTCAAATTTAATAGAATACAGACAGCGAGACGATTCACTCCTCACCTTTTCACCCTTCACCAATTCTAGCCACCACAACATGACACTAGCAATCTTTCAAGATCGAAGTTCTGGACATCAACCGACTGGCCAGTGAAACAGTAGAGCTCCCTGACAGGATGTTATCAAATACTTAGCTTAAATAATACATACATGTTTCACTGGCCAGTTAGTAGATGTCCAGAACTTCGATCTTGAAAGATTGCTAATGTCATGTTGTTCTCACTGTCTGTATTCTATTAAATTTGAGTGTAGGCTCTTGAAAAATATGTCAGTCTATTTGAAGTATTGCTACCTGCATGAAGATTCAGGTCCTGAGCACCAACCTTCTCAGAGTTTTGCTGTCCTGAATGCATTAACTGCTCTCCAGAAATTTAATTCTGTACCACAGTGAATGCAAATGGAGCTCATAACTATTACAAATAATTGTAGATACATACTTTATTACAAACTGCTGTTGCAGGTTACACCCAGGATTACTAGACAGAGGTCTATACCATCAAGCAAGACCAAGTTTTGTACTTCATATAGTAGTGTCTGCACAGTAATAGCAGACAAAAAAAGAAGAAAACTAACTTATCTTGCTTAAACCTGTAGATATCTTCATATAGCAGGAGTAGAAGATGTACAAGCATTTATTGCTTCACTTAACTATCTTGTGTGCCCTGCATAAGTATTCAGTTGTTTGTGTTACTAATTTTAATATGGACCATAGGAATGCTGGTATAATGCATACTTCCTATACTATAAGACAACTAACTACATCCACTCGGGCCATCGCTAGATGACTCATCAGATTAAGGTCTGCGTTTTCATACCAGACTTACTGTTCATCATTTACAGGATGTGCTTTTGCTTGCTGATCTGTACTTGTACAGAATGACAGCTGTGCAGTAAGTTAACAATTGTAATGTGATAAATGTTGCAGTTATGATGCTATTATTCAGTAGATGCATGTCAGCTAACCCTGTATCAGCCATGTCATGGAATAAGTGATGATTATTATACAAAGACTTTCAGTTCACTGAATCCTACCACTTTTAGTTTACAACATCTCTTTAATAGGTGTTGGCATATACTGCTACTATAGCTTAGCTGACGACAACAAAGAACTTAAGGAAGGAAAGCAAACAATTGTAAAAAATTGATTTTGCATGGCAGTATTTGCTAGCCAGTAACTTGTTCTTGGACAAGCTTATGGTGTCATCAGTATTCAAACAGAACATCTCATAGGACAGAATAGCCCTTACAAGGCACACCTGATTTCCAGTGGAATGTTTATTTGTCCTAATAGCTGGGTGAATTTAATGAGACTATACATATCTTATTCAGATACCACAATTTCCCTTCCTGTCCAAGAAGCTATTAATTAGTGGTATTAGTGATGCCACTAGCTGTCTACCTTATAACTGCAGGCCAAGCAACACCTGGAATCAACAAATTCCCTACATGACAGTTGAAGCTAGGAAGAACACCATCACATTGCCTTTTAAATCTGCTACTGAAGAAGTATCCTTGCCAGTCATATATAGAAAGATATTATATATATATATATATATATATATATATATATATATATATATATATATACATACATAGAGAGAGAAGAGGCACATTTTATATGTACATACATTCTATGTAATATCTATATATGAATACATATACATACAGTATCATCCTCTGTACATATAGGACATTTAACACAAGTTGACTGCATGTATTTGTCTGCTTTCACAGATTTAATTTACAAAGAGCCATTGCAAAACCCAAGTAGCCCAGCGGAAGAGTAAATTTTTTTGGCATCTGTACCAAAATGGTGGTTAAACATGGATTGCCAATGATACAAAATAAATAAAGCTAACATACATCTGACTACATCTACATTTTAGTAAAGTAGTCCGAAGGTCTGATATGGAAAACATAACTGACAGATATTCCTAAAGAAAACGTGATAAATATTATTAAAGATAACTGTATAAGAGGAAACAGAACTTGTAGCTGTTGCTTCTCAGCAGCTCAACAGTGAAAGAACCATTGATTCAATAAATGAAACAGCATTAATATGTTATACAATATGGTCTACTTTGGGGTCTGTTGTGTAATACACAACGTTTTATAGTGCAGCATTAAGAAAATAACATCACGAGTAACTGATTCATAAGTCATTACAAGTTCTCTAATTCTATAACAATTAATTTCGTGTATCACATAAACTGAGCTACAAATTCTGTTTCCTTTTATCTAGTTATCTGGAGAAAGGAAGAAGCTAGTAAAAACAGTAGTAAGAGAGCAATAGTTCACAAGAAAGGATCCAATCTAACAGGTGCATATCTGGGGTATAAGAGTGGAATGAAATGAGATTTTAAGTTTTAAACCTCTGTTTTAGTGTCAAATACCAAGTTGAGAGAACAGATAAGAAGAGTATACTGAAACTTATATGTGATGGTGGTATACTTTTGTTACAAGAAAAATGCATATTTTTTATAAAAGCATACTTAAGCTTACCTGAAACAGTATTAATACCTTATCTAACAGTATTAACGATCTTAATGATTTAGCAATTTGTATAAATTAGACAAGTCAAGAGCCTCAGTTGTGTCGAAAGTATGCTTTTACAGATTTTGGTAAATTCCCAGTGAACATCACCTCAGTCTTAAATCAGAAGTGCCTTTGTCAATAAACCACGTCCACAGATGGTCAAACTTATTTCTGTAGTTGTGATTTCATAAAACGTTTAAGATCACTGAAAGCAAGACCTTCTGCATTATGTGAAAGTAGTCAAGAAACATGTTTAAGGAAGATGGAATCTTGTAGCAAACCATTAAATTTGCATAAAAGGGAAAGAAAAAAAATGGTTTAGGAATTGCATAACTGGGCCTTTACCAAGTTCAGGACTTCAGCTGAATTGACTACTGCTTTTTAGTTTAAGGCTGTTTTTGTCAGAGAATTAAAAAAAATGCAAACAATAATAATTTAAAAGCTGGATTCCATACAAATTCTCTCAGGTATTGTCTGAGGATTTCTTTCATGGACACATTAGAACAGCTATGGTATGTATCTTATTATTCTAGCTCCTATGGTATTTTTAAAATATGTGAGGTTAGCGCTGTACAATGGATGCACACAACTATAGTGCCTAATAGATGCACGTAACTATAGTGCCTGTACACTGGATGCACAGAACTATAGTGCCTAATAGATGCACGTAACTGTAGTGCCTGTACACTGGATGCACGTAACTATAGTGCCTGTACAATGGATGCATGTAACTATAATAACTAAGTAATATTGAAGAGTAAACAATGTTATAACTGGATACATTTTCAAGAGTACATAACCCATTACACCAAAGAGTAGACTAACTGTGTTAAGAAAGCATTTTACAGTATATTATTGTGATTATGCATAACTTCTTGACAAACTGGTAAAAAAAATATTAGGTTTCAGCAATCAGATGACCGGCAACAGAGAAGAAGCAAATTTAAATGGGAAAGCTGTTCACAACTACAACAGACCTTCTAGGATCAGTTGATTGCTGGTTTAGCCTTATAGCTAGAGCCATTGTCATAACCATCTAATAGCACCATTAGAAGTTGTTGTTGTTGTTGTGTCTTTAGGCTTATCCCGGTTAGGGGTCGCCACAGCGGAACTCTGGTCCGCTAATGTTTTTGGTAGTGGATTTTACGTGCCAAGTTACCGGCCCTGACGCACAACCTTCAACAAAGGCACGCCCATTCACGCATGCCTCCACACAGAAGACGCTGTAACTGAGAATTGAATGCAGCAACATCTTGCTGTGAGGCGACAATGCTACCGCAACACCACTACCGCAGATTAATAGCACCATTAGAAGAATGTCAGGAATTAAGAAAGTGGCAGGGTCTGTTGATATTGCTTCCTTCATTTGTTAAGGCACTCACTGGTTGTTTTTGTCTCAGACCTGGTAAGGCTTTGATGTGAACTGTATCTCATACTTGCATGCATTCTCTTATTTCTTAACAGCACAGTAGGTTTTTATGACAAGAGAATCCCTCTTAAACCAACAAATTTCCCACACTGTTCTCCTTCAACTCTCTTCTGCCTGTCTTTTCAATCTATTCTGTTTTGGAACTAATTCTGTGAAATATAATCAGTTAAATCCCTGCATATTAAGAAGGCAGACTATTTCCACACAGTGGGTGGGTTATGTCCTAGGCACTGAGCATGTTTAAATTAAAATTGTAATTTCCAATTAACTGGTCCTGATTTAACGATCCTTAAGGCTTTATTTAAATTCAGCATGAAGTATTTAAATCAGTTGAACAAGTCTGCATATCATTCAAACAATTTCTAAAATAGATTATTGTCAAAAAGTGAACAGTCTGTATGCCTTGTGTATCCCAGGGATAGCAAATACGTTTTATCATTTGCCTTTCATGTAAGTGAAATTCATTGGTTCTACAACTTTAATTTAGTGTAGTTATAAGGATTTCTGTTGTAAAATGGTCCATTCAATGTACAATGACAATCACTAAGTTGAAGATCTACTTCCGTTAGGCTTTATATTGATCCAACTTGTGCATTCCTTACTGCACTTACATACTTCTGTTATCAAGTTTTCCTTATTTTTACTGGTCTTTTAAAAATGATTTGCCCAAGTTTGTGAATGTCATAACACAGACTGAACCCCAATGCATAAAAACAGGATTTAAAAAAAATAAACCAGTCTTTATTTTGACTCAATAAGCAATGCTGTTTTGACATGAAATATTCTCTCCATGGTTACTATGGTTCTAGCTTTCATTGTGTTGTGATCTCCTCTGTTATATTAATAAAAGGAATATGAACCTTTCACAGTCCTTACTTTTGTTCTGTGAGCTCCCTGTCATTTCAGAGCTTTTGTGTATTGCTAGTTGTACACATTGTATAAATGTAATGCCTGCTTTAACTCATCATGGTCACTCATTTCACTGTGTCATGATTTTCTCACACATTGCCTGTTACTCTGTCTAAACAGTCATTAAAACTATTTTCTGTAATGCTGTTCATCCCTTGTTCTTCAGTTTTTGCATACTTTAGAAAAAAAGTTTGATTTTTTTTTTTTTTTTTTACATTTCATGCAAGATTACAGGGCTGGCCATTACCAAAGTATTGGTAGTCTGTAGAAAGTTAATAGTTGCATGCAAATCTCTAGTCATCTGCATTTATTTACAACAGTATCTTTACTGCCCATTTGTAACATCTCAGAAATTTTAGGCATAGATCTTGACTAATTTACCAGCTTATTTAAGGTCATTATGACTCAGCAAGTGCTTTCTTATGTGGTTTGGTCCCGAGATCTCCGTTGCTTATTTTAAAGCTGTCTCGCTATGTTAAACCCATTTAACATAGCGATACAGGTTATACTAATGGAAAAAGTCGGGCGACCGTCGGGCGACCTTTTTCCATTAGTATAACTCGATTTACAATGGGCACGCTGGCCAATCAGCGTGCACGTTTTGGGGGGGGGGGGTCATGGTATAATAACTTTGTTTTATCTATTTCTTTAGGTCAGTAAAGTCAGTTTCTGTAGCAAGTGCTCACAGTCCAGTATAATATATTTTTGTTTGTATCTCTGTGCTTAATTCATATTCAACGTTCCTCTTGGAAAAGGGTGATGATTTAATATAGCTGGAAAAGCTCTTGTTTAGCCTTGTTCTTTCATACATGTATGCAAAAATATTAAAGTTTGATGGTCTACATGCATAATAATGACATAGCTACTAGGTCTTCTCTTATAGGTTCATAGGTTGGTACTGGGCTATCTGCCCGAAGGCATATATTAGCCCAGCCACGTTGTGCGGTATTCACCGCCCCTTTAGTAGTTCCCTAGACCCTTGTATTAGCAGCTAGTACCCTTGGCCCCTATCTAGTAGTGCTATTGGTATGATCCCTGGTGTGAACTTTCTGTTACCCATCCACTTATCAAGGTTCCTCTTGAAGAGTGATAGTGAGGGGCTCTGTCTTATGTAGGTCGGGACCCAGTTCCATAGTAAGGGAAGTCTATCCCTCCAGCATGTTCTATTCATTGTTGTGTTGATGTTTATATCCCTAGAGCGTGTAGCTCGAGTAGATTTGGTTTTGCTAAGATGGAGCATGTTCAACAATTCTGGGTTGGACATGGCTCTGTACGTATTATGTATCATTGTGCTTAATTCTGTTTATATGTTACCATCAGTCAAGAAATCTGCACAGATGATTCACTTTCTACATATTAGTATTTAGGCAATGAATGTTTCCTGTTTATTTCTTATAATTTTTTGTCAATTGCATTTTTCTGTACTATGAAGAGCAAACTTGAGTACAGTTTAATTATAGGCACATCAGCTTATATTGTTTCGGAATGAATTTACCACACGGAATTATATTTCTTTTTTTGAGAGATACTATAGCACAAATTATTTATGTTACTGCATTCAGTTTAGCAAAGCTGATTCATGAAACACAAACCTTAAGTATGGAAAACTTTGTAGTGAAGTCACTTGGTGTATTTCCTAGATGGATATAACTTTTAAGATACACAAATAAAGAATATCAGGTCAGGACTGGCTTTAAAAATAAAATCTGCTCTGACAACTTAAATAGAAGAACCACTTTCCAGGACACAGAAACAAGCATTACAGAGTAAACAGGAAATATACAACCATCTTTTATTTGCAAAATATCTGATTAAAGAAAAAGAAGTTAAATCTTCACAGACTCCAAAAGAATTACACTAAGAGTAGAACAGAGCAGCAGCAACAGCAGAATTTAATTCACACTGAATGCATGAAGACCCCACCCCATAATCACAAGGAGCCCTAACTATCCACGTCTCAAATCAACAACTTTTTCTGAGAGAATCATCTCCCTAAACTTGGGCTCTCTACGTATCCTGTGATAATAAAATTGGTATCTGGGCATCAGATGGTTGCAAAAAGAGGCTGGCATAGGCTTCATGTTGCTATTTATTAGGTCAGACATATAAATGGAAAAGATGGATAGATACACTAAGAAACATAGCCAATAATCATGACACTTCAGTTCCTGGCCAAGGTATCTTCCTTGTTTAGCTGGAGTCTGCAGTCTATCTGACTGGATTTTCACTAGGGTCTTCAGTTTCCTTATACATCCCAGTGATTAGCAGAACGTTAAGAATGGAAATTGCCAAGAGGATGCTTAGCCTGTGCTAGGCTGAATTCACTCCTTATACAGTTTTCAAGGAATGACAATGTCTAGGATAAAAGCAGCATGGGAAAATGGTTGGATCTTCAGAATCGGTGGAGTAAAGACACACAGGTCCAGGTGGTGGTGGTAAAAGTATACATATATCAAGTGTTTCAGCACAAAGAGAATTTCTATGCACTTGAAAACAGTTTCAGGAAAAGCCAATAAAAATGGATGGATATTTCTTCTAGGCGCTTGCTATCATGTAGTCCTGTAGTCTGTATACAAACCACGAAAGAACACACACATTAGGGATTACAATACATGCATCTTCTTCAGGCCAAATTCCCAGCAAAAGTAGTTGTGATGGGCATTCATGATCTATCTCACAGCCCTAAGTAAAAGAAACAAACAATGTTTCTAGGAGTAACAGTAAGATGCCCATTGCTTAAAAATATCCAAGTCTTTCATGATGGTTAGCACTGTGACTTCAGTGTGTTTTCTCAAGTTTGCTTCAAATTGTACCCATATTTCAGTGTCAAGAGATACCTGCTAACACTAAGGTACTGTGTAAATCTTATAATTAAGCATGGTTTTAAAGTGGGAATGAGATTGTAGTAGCTGCTTTTAAGAAGGTAACAGAGAAACTTACTGCACCATTATGATAAAGGTAAGCTATAGGCAGAAAAGGTTTAAGTAACTCAAGTAGAATTTCTGATCAGGTGCCCCATTAAGGAGATAAAATTCTTGTAGCTTTGTACTGTCGAGTCTAAAAACATCAAAATGAGTATTTGCCCCATACTAGCCACTAGCTACATTGTTCAGAGAAGTCAACATGCTTCCAAGTGACTGGTGAAAAGAAACTTCTGCCTAGGTAACAGGCAGAAATGGAATGGGGACACAATGACTCTTGTATTGCACCTTCCAGGAGGGTTTATTGCAACTGTTGCAGAATTGTGCAGTAGGTGAGGCATGCTATTTTGTCAAAAAAACTAGTAACTGTTTAATAAAGGTTAGTGGAGTTAAAGCAAGTTCGGTCTTCCCAACAGCAGTGTAACAAGTTGCAATGCAATGACTGCAAGGCTAATTACTCATCCTTCTCATTCCTTAAAGTTTTTGCATGAGAGGGAAGTCAATATGAAAATGTTCTGTTATCCCAGCAGTGCCTGTCTTCCCTTCCTCTTTTACTGCCTGTAATTCCTCATCTAATGCCAAAGTACAACCCCCTCCTCTTCTGCAGTTGCAACCTGTCCTCCTACTTACTTTAATTTAGAAAGTATAACATTAAAAAATACACTGTTCAATACAAGCTCAGGGACAAGGATAGACCCTGCCGTGGTGCAGAGCTAGTGTCACCTCTATGCCCCCCTCATACATCCTTCATCTGCCAAGCTTTTTGTGGCCCTTACTGCAGCCTGTCATTACACATCCTATCCCTGTCCTTAATCAGTATGTTATCCACTAGAGCAGTCATGCCTTTCCTTGTCTCCCTGATGCACTGGAGCATGCAATAGTCACTTTCCTAATTTTGAATGTGAGAACAAGTGATTTTGTAAAACTGTTCCACAGTGTTTGGGGCACATTTTCCCCTTTCCAGTGCTTTGCAACTGTGTACCTAAGTTTGGGTGAAAGGTCTATCACTCTTTCAGAGATGTAGAGGCTCTCCACCTGTGGCATTGGCTTCAGAACACTGGTGGTTTGACGTTATTTGCACAATAACATACCACGGTGGCATTATTTCTTTCTGGCAAACAATTTAGAGCAACTTTTTTAATCTAGTCTAGAAGTTTAGAATCATTTGTTTGTCTCACAATTGCAGAATACTACTTTTTTAACCATGTAATACATTTTCATTAGAAAGTATTATTTTAGATTTAACTTTTATTTTTATTCAAGTTGGTAAAATTAATGCTCTGCACCCGAAGTAACCTTTAATGAACTTTATGGAAACTGTGAGTTGAAAATTCATGAGAGTTAGATGTGTAAGTACAAGATAGGAAGTCAACTTGACATTCTGTTTCATGCAATCAGATTCTCATAACCTCTTTGTATGAATGACATGACGATCCTAAACTAAGAAAGGAAAATCAAAACAGGAAGCAACTAACCCACAAAGCTATAAATAAGTAATAAACACTAATAACAAGCTGCACTAGCTGTGAACCTGCAAAATGAAGTAAATAATTACATGTGCATATAAAAGTAAACTGTTGAAGTGAGCTTCTGATAGATGGTCCTCTTTTGAGATTTTGGTTATCAGCAGTGTGCAGTAACTGTATTCCTATTTTATGCTATTTGAAAGGAAACATGATCCTGCTTTCTGCACCAATACTCTGGCATCATTAGATGAAAACAGCTCAGGAATGGCTACAGTTTAACTTGGCATGTTTTACAGAACATTAAATTTATAGCAAAATAAAAATGATTGCCTTTGCCGGGGGGGAGGGCACATGGGACAAAAGAAAATATTACCTTTGCCTGTGGTTGGGGGGGGGGGCACATGTGACAAATCTTAACTTACGACTAAGATTTCATTCCTTAAAAATTCTCTGTCATCCCTAGCATCTATTAACTGCTGCGGTATCTTTGTATACAAGATATACAGTCTGATGAAGGTCAACTCCTCTTGCTGTCAGATTGAAGTCCTCCTGTGCCTCTACTTCTAACTGCCTCAATTTAAAAAGTGCCCTCCTCACACAATTGGATTTCAGGTCCTCTCTCTGTCTCTGCTTCTGCTATTCTGGCGGAATAGCTCCAATCTTTTTTATTAGAGCCATTTATTTTACCCTTTTGGACAGATAATTCTAATTAACCTCTGAAGAATGATAGCTATCGATCTGCTTAATCCTATTAAATAGAGCCTGGCCTCTCCAAATAAGGCATATTATATTATCTAATATACTATATCAAATTGTTGTGGATTAGATGAAGATTTGGTCATGTGACTCAGGTTTTATAACTTTTAACAATACTATGCTGTAAAATAATACAGAATGCACTTAAGCATAGATGTAAACACTCAGGAGCAAGGTTTTTGTTTTCAGAAATTGACTGTTTAGCCTAACAAGACAGGTTGGCATCTTAAAGAGAACAAAAATAGATAGAATACATTAAACTCTTTTGGTTTAAATGAATATCTTTTATAAGTTTTAAAGATCACCATTAATTAAAGTCATTTGTTAGGTATATATAGGTTTCAAATATGTATTAACTTTGTAGTTAGCATGCACACTTTTTTAGATAATCTGGAAGTAATCAGTTTTACTACATTTGTAGTGACCAGTGTTGTGGTAACACAGATTGCAATGATATAGGTGGGTAGTTCCACTATAATGTGGACTTCATGTAGTTGGATATGTCTTTTGTCTTACTGTGCTGGACTTTTTACTCATCTTTTGTTGACTGGATTAGTCCCACTACGCCATTAGCCTCTTTTCAGTGTACACTGGAGTAAACTCTAGCAGATGGACCCTCTGTTTAAAGTCTCATGTGAAGGAAGGCACATACAGTACAGTATCAACAATCAGTCATCCTGGGTGGTAGAACCCACAGCCTTTTGGACCAAAGACAGTTATTCTACCTGCTGTGCCACTGGCATGGATGCATTCAGTTTTGGTGCTGCTTGGCTTTGGGTCCGTATCTTTCATGAAGTTGTAGGAGACTGGGTTTGTAAATTATTTAACCTCATAAGCTCTTAAAATAGAAAAAAAGTGACTAACGGTTTTATAGGCATAAATCACTATTTTAGATGCAGCACTAGAGCTAGATCCACCTCAGAGTTTGACAGTTAATCTACACAAGTTCGAGTCCAATCCATCTTTCTGTAAATGGTTACAGTTTATCCTTGTAATACTTTCATTTTGTTAAATCCTGTAGCACTCTTTCCCACATTCATCTCTTTCTCCAGCAGCAGACAATGTTTTTAGCCAGCTACATTTGAATAATTATAATCCAAAGCTTTATCTTCAATAAGTGAAAGTGTCTGCCATACCAGTCTCTCTCATACTATTACAAGATTGTATCTGTTTGTACACATGCCAATGTATTGCTTTTGCTGTATAGTTTGATTTCTCCTATGCTATTCCTCCAATAAAAGTGCAGCCATTATATTTGTGCAGAGGCTGATTTTGGCATGCATTTTTAGAAATCACATTTTCATGATTTAAATGTTTCCTATCAAACACACCTTTTTAGATCATTAAGTTAAATTGCTATGCTGTAATGAAGACTTGCTGTCCACTATGTTAAAAACAGGTATATGCAAGTACAAATATAACGTTGCATACTCATGGGGGGGGGGTGATAATAAAGAAAATAATGGGGGAAAAACTATTGGAATTTAGCAAGTTTCCAAAGTATCTGTTATGTTTTACATTTCCATGAATGGCAAAGCTAACCCCTGTTTTAGTAATAGGGTAAATCAAGTTATCAAAGCTGTGCACACTACTGAACGTTTCCTTTTTGTTCACAGGCCATGGCTCCCATACGTAGCACAGAACAGCACTGATGTAGTAGGCACCTCAGCTTTATTACTCCACATGTGACATTATGGGCATACAAAAGGAAGGCATAAGACTGAAAACAGTCATAGAACAAAGTTTTGCTAGACAGATAATCAGTCTTGTCAGCAGCTGGTTATTTCAATATGTATTTTTAGAATTAAAATCACCTTCTAGGGCACATTATGGTAAAAAGGCATTCCAAAAGGAAGCTTTACTTCATTATACTAAGTAACTGTAGTGCATCAGGGATTCAAAGACCAAGGATACAAAGATAAACAGATGACAGTGTGTTTGTCGATTCAAAGGCAGTTTCAGTAAACAGAAAGAACACACAAGTAGTTTGCAGAAAGTACCTTCATCAAACATTTTTTATTTTTTTTGCAGGGGGAGCAAACCTCCTACACTCTCCCTGAATCTTATATATCAACTTTGAGGTTTTACAATCAAGGAGAAAAAGGCAATCTAGACTGTTGAAGCAAGTGGTTTCACTGGATGGTCTTCAACTTTTTACTTTCACTGAAACTACCTTCAACAAGAGGACATACTTAGTACAAATACAAATACAATCACATATGCATCTGTGAGCATAAGGACTGAGACAAGGTGATTTCCATGCTACTGTGCTATCACAATAGTCCTCATGGTTTATTCGTTCTTTTACTATTAACAAAATTTGCCCTTTCCAGCTACACTAATATGTACTTGTTTGGGGCAAGTAAAAGCAACATTCTTATATTTCTTTTCATGCACTGTCAAGTCCTACTGTCTCCCTTAGTTTTGACATCATCCACAAGGACTTCTGTTTGAAATCTCTCATAAATTTACAATTGTAATACTGTCTTTTGCTCTGTTCATCATAAAATTGTGATTTCATTGACAATAAAGTCTTAGTCATTACACAGATTAAATATTGCATTATTACACATTTTCTCACAATGTTTAGAGTTTGTATAAGATGTAGTATAAATTGAAACAAAGGAGATGAAAACATAGTACAGCAGAAGATAAAAAAGTTGCTGTATGGGTTGGAATAAAAAACTTAACATATGAGCTCTATGTGCACATTATTCGAATCCTAAAAGACTATTAACTGTGTCCAAGACGGATAAAAATCTTGACTTTACCCCCAAAATGTCCAGATCATATTGAGATACCAATGCTGGCACAGTTATCCTGTGGGGTCTCTGAGGGAGGCAGCTTGGCTCACTACCTTGGCAGTACGTGAAATAAACTAGGTCTTTCAGTGTAGCAGGAAGAGCTTGCTGGGCCAGCACTGAATATGGTGACAATGTACCAGTTTGTCAGGGTGCACCCTTAAAAACAACTATAGTGGAGGTTGCTGAGTAAATGGAGACAAGCAGACTGTCTCACAGTCTGTAATGCCTGACTCTTACCTTTACCATGACTGTCTCAATCCTTAAACACTGTGCTGTTACCTTTACCAGTGAACGGATGGCCCAGAAGCCATCACTCCAAGGAGGAATGATTGGTTAAGTGGACACAGAGTGGAACCACCAGACTGATCCTATAGACAACATAGAATGGAAATATTGAAAACCCAGACTTAATAGGGCATTCTGGCATCTAAAGTAGGAAAGCAAAGTAATAACACAGTACATCATGGGGACTTTTCTCAGCAAGAAGGGGCAAAATGATGAAATCTAGACATTGCATCAAGGATTAGGACTTTGGGGATCTAGATTTAGGGGCTCCTTCAAACATTGTGATTCATAGAGTGAAACAATCTTAATCAGGGGAAGAAAACAGTCACTATAAGCCCACAAGTATGGGACTACAGATGTGCAGGATACAGCAGGATGGGAAAACAATGTTTAAAGCAAAAATGGAGAAGTAGAGACACAAATACCTTGGGGATCAGACTAAAGTGGCCATGGTGGTAAAAGTGTATAAGAAAGAAGAGGAACCTTTAAAGGACTTGGTGTCACCATTGTTCAGCAAGCAGTTAAGGGAAGTACTTTGAGCCTAGGAAAGGACAGCCCACACAAGAGAAAGAATTCACAAAGATATGCAGATTTTTTTTTTGCATTTTTCCTCTTCCTTTAAAAACTAAAAAGGAAAGATTCAATATACAGCTTTATATAACATACAGCCTGATTTCTCACTGATATAAGAAAAAGAAGCCAGAGTTATTCACTCACCTTTTCTGCTGACAGATATATTCTGTAGGAGATATTTTGCTGTGGTTTCTTCAAAGAAATTGCATCACTTCCCCCCTCCACCCATGTACATGCCAAGTATCAAGCTCCCTTCTGTTGGGCCCAAGCCCAAACATTTCTCTGCCACTGTTAAGTCCCTGGCAAAGAGGCAAGAGCCATCCAGAGTGGTTGCTATACACGTAACTTAGGTTCATAGGTTCATACTAGGCTATCTGCCCTAGGGCATTTATAAGCCTAGCCAGAGTGTGTTTGGCTTTCACCACCCATTTTAAATTAATTTTGCTATGCCTTCTTTTGAGGTTAGTATACTGTGGCTCTGTCTAACAGTGACACATAAGTGATAGCCGGGGTAAACCTACGATCTCCCATCCACTCATCAAGATTCCTCTTGAAGAGATTCAATGTGGGACTCTGCCTAACCTGGACTGGGATTTTATTCCAGAGTAAAGGGAGCCTCTGGGTTATGAATCTGTCCCTCCAGCATGTCCTATTTATTTCAGTGCTGAGGTTCAAGTCTCTCAAGTGCGTAGCTCGATGGGATTTGGATTTTCTGAGGTGCAGCATGTCCATTAATTCTGGGTTGGACATGGCTTTATACGTCAGGCACAGATCGCCTCTGAGCAGACAGTATGCCACTGAGTAGAGCTGGAGTTTCTTTAACCGGGCAGCATATGGCATTTGTTGAGCCCTTTGATCCTCTTGGTGAGGTACTTTTGGGGTCTTTCCAGTTGCTGCAGGTGTCTGGTAAGGTACATCCCAAAAGGGGCATTGTACTCAATTATGGGCCTGATGAGGGATGAGTAAAGAGGCACGATGACCTCCCCTGATCTAGATGTGAATCCCTTCATGATTAGGTGAGCTATATAAAATGTTTTTCTAACCACTTTGGCCATGTGGTTGTCAAATGAGAGATTGCTATCAACTTGGGTCCCCAGGTCCCTAATGACTTCTTCTGTACTTAATGGATTACCACCTATGTGGTAATTTGTGGGCACTGTTTTTGCCAAAGGGGATGACTATACACTTTTTGGCATTTAGCTTGAGGCCATGGCTCTGGCACCAGTTGTCTGTTTCTATGAGGCCCTTTTGGAGGATGCTTGTGTCGGCTGGAGAGTTGATTATGGCGCCCAGTTTGCAGTCATCTGTGAACTTGGTCAGCCACAGTCCTTCTGTGTTGGCCTGTACCGCCAAGAAATATATACCGAACAAGAGAGGTCCCAGGACTGAGCCTTGTGGGACGCCACTTGTAACTGGTTTGGAGTCTGACATGGCTCCAGCAATTCTGACCATGTGGGTTCTATCCTTGAGCCAGTTTGCAACCCATGTAGTGACATAGGGGTTTATATTTAAGCTGGTGAGCTTATCTATAATGCCCAAGTGGGATATTGTATCGAAGGCTTTTGCGAGGTCCAGGTAGGCTGTGTGGACCACCTTCCCCTCGTCAATGGCCTTGGTGACTGTTTCAAAGAAATCGACCAGGTTTAAGAGGCAGGATCTGCCCATAACAAAGCCAAACTGGGTAGGATCCAGTGTCTGTAGGTCCCCAATATCTTTATTTATGAGGTCCATGATGATCCTTTCCATAGCTTTGCAGACCAAGCTAGTCAGGCTTATGGGGCAATAGTTTCCAGGATCCATTGAGGCACCACCTTGTGGAGAGGGACCACTGTTGCTGTACGCCACTCTTTGGGTACATATCCTGTAATAATACTAAGATTGAACAGTAGTTTTATGTTTGGGTTTAGCTCTTCTTGGAGTTCATGTAGGACGCAGCCCGGGACACCATCTGGTCCCATTGATGCTGTGTTTTTTGCTTTGGAGAGGGCAGCTCTTACCTGAGCATCTGAGATGTCAGGGGGGCAGCACTCTGTTGGGATAGATATTTGCCCTTTTGGTGGGTGGGGGAGGAGTTTGCACTGAACCTGTCAGCTAGGATGTTGGCATTGTCTGTGGGCTCGGTGTGTTTTTTGTCATTTTGGACTAATTCTGAGCATATCTGGGAATTCCCACCCAGGTTCCCAACATAACTAAAGAAAGCCTTGTGATTATTCTTAGTGTCCTGTGCAATTTTTCTCTCGAAGCTGGCCTTAGACGATTTTATGAGTGCCCGTAGTTTTTTGCTAATACTGATCAGAGATGCCTTCCCTTTTTGGGATTTTGCTCTATCATGTAGTAGCTTCCTCCTTCTATTGTATAGTTTGTTTATGGCTGGGGTCCACCAGACAGGATGTCTGCCTTTGGAGGATTGGGTCTTGGTTTTATTTGGGATTGCATGATCCATGCATTCCTGAAGGTGTTCATAGAATGCATTTATAAAGGATTCTGCGGTCTGGGCCGTATTTTCCACAGGCCCGGGGCTTTGAAGGATTTCGCCTCGGTTTTGAGGCATGTGAAATTTGCTTTAGAGAAGTTTTTCACTGTAGTTTTCTGGGCAGGGGTGGGGTCGGGATGTGAATATCCAGTGAGATTAGTTTATGGTCTGATCTTACCAGTGAGGGATACACTTCTGGTCTGGAGCATAGTGTCCCCATGTTGGTGATGATTAGGTCCAGTATGTTTTCCCCTCTTGTGGGAGTGGTAACAAGTTGTTCCATAGCATTTGAGTTTATAAATTCTAGGAACCTTTGGGCTAGGGTGTTGGAGCTAGAGTAATGCTCCCAGTCTATGTTTGGGTAGTTGAAGTCGCCCAATATAATGGTGTTTGGAGAGACCTTCATATTTTCCAGTATTCTCAGGAAGGCCAAATGGGGTTCCTGTGTTTGGGAGGGTGGTCTGTAGCAGGCTATAACTACACTTCTGATATAGGCTATGTATCATCGTCATAATCCTACTCCTGACCGAGAGATGCAAGTCTTCTCATCACCACAATATAATTCTATATCATATAGGGTCATATCAACCCAACGTAATGCAGTTTTATGATAAAATTACTTCCGAATTTGAATAAAATTCAAATCAAAAGGATAAAAAGGACACAGGTAAACCTGTCAGTTAAAATTTACTAGAAAGACCCAACCAAACTAATGTTTTCACTATATATCTTACACATCCTTTAGTGGAGGCCCATGGGATATATGCAACTTATCCCATAAAGATAGAAGGCATGAGCATTCAGAAGCCATGTAGCTGAAATACTGGTATGTCCTTATAAGATCATTTGCATATATTCCACGAGCCACTGCAACTACTACTACTGCAGGAGGTTTACACATATTTTGGAAATGAGTTTTCTTATTATTTTAATATAGGTTTTGTTAACCAAGTAGATCTCTATTTTTAGTAGAGCGACAAAGACTTATTTATGTAAAGTGACTTGTTCAGGGTCACCCTTTAGGATGCTGTAAATGTTGCTGAAATTCGTTAAGATTCCTGTTCTGTGGATGAAATGAGAGGAATCTGTGAAAATGGAAATGGAAAAGGTATTATGGAAAACAAATGGACTGTAGTGAGCTGTAAGGACATGCAAGTGTGTTGGACTAAATGGAAATGAATAGATTCCTGAGAAAAGACAGGGCAAGGCTCCCATATAAACAGAAGAGATCTACAAGTTGTTGTTGTGTCTTTCGGCTTTTCCCGGTTAGGGGTCACCACAGCGGAACTCCGGTCCGCTAATGATAGGTAGTTGATTTCTACTTGCCGAGTTACCAGTCCTGACACACAACCTTCAATGAAGGTACGGCCATTCATGCATGTCTCCACGCAGAAGATGCTCTAGGGAGAATCGAACTGGACAGCGTCTTACTGTGAGGCTACAATGCTACTGCAGCACCACCACCGTGGATACCACCACCACCGCGGATACAAGTAACCTGCAAAAAGGTAATGGAAAAGTTTTATGAAAGAAATATTACTTTTGGTATCCAATGAAAAGAAATAAAGGATATACAGAGGAAAGAATGACTTCAAGAAAGGGAAGCAGCAAGTTGGTACAAGACTAAAGGAAGAAGTTGAGAGCTTCTGAGTACTGCACAATAACAAAAGCTGCACACAAAAACTGCAGTCAGCCAGCTGCCACTCCTCAAGAATTGCTTCATCCAAGCTTTCCCAGACATTGCAGGACCTCAAAGGATATATTAAAAGGATGTGGTACAGGGTGTGGAACCCTCTGTATTATGAAGGGGCATCTTGATCTGTGGCTTCAGCCAGAGTCATGATTCTACTACCTTTTTTTTTTTTGAACAGTTCAACAAAATGACAAAATGTGCACAGGATACAGAAAGTGTCCATGCATTTGCATAAAACTGTCTACGGCAGGTGGTCAGGTTCCATAAACTGTAAGAATGTCATTTAGAAATACTTTTTGGCACAATGAAGAATCGTTACGGTATGTGCACATTTCTGAATAACATTTTTCTACTGCTAATGCTGAAAGTTCTTTGTAGTGTTCAGGAGAAGCATGCATTGCATTGTCACAGACATCCCCCATTTACGTTCAGATAGACATTTTTCCATGCTCACATGAAATCATGGATACAAACTTAAAATTACACAACTCCCCCCCAACCCCATTCTTCAGTGGCCTGAGAGACATGCACTCTTCCAACACACAGATAATTGCCTACCACCGACTGAACAACCAGGTAGAAATATAATTCATTCATATCCCCACAGACATGTACACACACTCATACCCCACCCTTACATCTCCAATGAAATTATATGCAACAAAGCTGCCTCCATTGATTTCAATGGGTAACTGCCATGACTTGCAGAGTTTTTTCAGCTGACTGTGTTAATTTATGCAGCATAGTGATTAAGTAAACAAAGTCGGTACACAAAACAATTTTTTGTAGAATGGTATATAGCCATTTAGCATTAGTAGGTGGCCCAGGTTGCTTCATTACAATGCACTGTGGCCAGCAAGACCAGCCTTCCACACTGATACTTAGTTCTACGGAAAAATCAGTGCAGCAGGGTGGTTTCTGAATAACAAAGGGATACTTTGAGCATTGTGTACCTGTACTGATGCTTCCCACTCATGTGGATCCTTTCTGAATCCCTGGGAAGATCTCAGACACAATATATCCTAGACAAAGTTTTGACTGTGCCGCACATTTGGCAAGTAGTCAAAAATTCATCTAGAAGCCACTACAAAAGGTGATGGTTCTAATGACCCCAGGATGTACCACTGATGACTCTAAAGAACAGCAGTGAACAGAAGGCACAGTGTCTTTAAGGGTGTGGAGGGAAATGCTTCCCAGTAGTAAAAATGAAAATGAAAACTTTTCCAATGAAAATGAAAACTTGTCCAAATGATCACTCGGCCATTTTGTCTGATATTGTTCAATTCAGAAAGATGCTTGTGATTAAACAAAATAATTGCTTAAAAAGAACTTTATGAAGATGGCAATGAAATCATTTTTAAATGGTGGGGGAAACGTTGCATAGCCTAAGTGAAATGAAGTATGTGTGGCTTATATCCAGCCATGGAAGAAGGGGGGGGGGGGTCGATAAAGGAATGGACAGAACACAGAACTGTTTTCTAGCAGTTATTATTTATGATGGACTGTGAGGTGAAGGGGACAGGTAATATAACAGGCTACCTAAAAGAGTAGAGAGCATGACAAAGAATGCACTGAGGGGAATAAGGGGAAACCAGGCACTCATCTCAAACTAACTCAGGGATTAGGTTTGCAGGCAATTACTAGTTCAATGACCCAAGGGGGGGGTTAAATCTAGCCATGCTTTTCAAAGTTGAAAGTCAAACCCTGCTCCTTGTGTCTGTACAGTAATCACCTTAACCATTAATGCAATCTCCCTGCATAACAGAGAAGAAAGAAGCAACTTCTTTACTACATAACAATAACCGCACTAATGAGTTGCAAAGGCATAGAGTCAGCAAAATGGAAATAGTTATGCAAATAACATTTCCTATTTTAAGACCACACATATCAAAAGGATGTATACTACTGACTTAATACAACATTCAGGGCACTGATGCAGTCATTTTTACTATGACAAATTCATAACCTGCCTTAAAAATTTCACTAGGAAAACACCAGTGAGACTCCCCGCCTCTTTAGGCAGATGAAACATGAATGTTTATATACAAGACCTAAATATTTTTCATCTCCAAGATGGATAGTCATTGTGTATCGCATTCTTTTGAACTTGAAACACAATGCATTATTTCATGTCCAATCTTCCCATTATTATCTGTGAAGTCTGCACTAGTTTTAACAATGCAGGCAGTCATTTGGAAAATTGACCAGCAGTGAAGAACCACATGGTCAGTGGTTAAATCTGTGTGTCATGTCCATACTTATTCCCTTCCCAAAAGAAAGCTTGGCAATCTAGTTCTAGTTCTCAGTATAAGAGAAAAGTGTTAGTGCACAGTCACCTGCAGCAGGAACAGTTTTTCTTTTCTATTTTCATCCAAATCCCTCCCCTTGCCACTTTTCTATTTTATCCTAAACCTCCCCTTCATAGCTTGTGTGCATGGCTGATTTTCTGTCTCTCATTGCTTCCAGTGGAAGAATTATCCCTTATTTGTGAGCAACACCACCCACCCAACACACACACACACACACGCACACACACACACACACACACACACACACACACACACACACACACACCCCTTCTCTGAAGAGAGACAAGTGCAGATCCACAGCCACAAAACTGCATGTGTGCCACAAATGGTAGTAGCAGACATCGACTCTCACTCTCCCGGCCTCTTCCAAAAATTGGGCCCCCAATCATCCCCAGTTCCCTTTAGGTATGTCAGTGCATCGCCAAAGGCCAGCTTCCAATCTTGTAAATGAGAAAGAGAGCCAAATAAATGAATCAATGCTGATATTACTGCAGAGAACAAGGAGACCAGTTGCACATCACAAAACAGAATACAATTAATCAGGTCCAAATGACGAATAATCAATTTTCAGCAAGACTATATGTTCTTATAGTACTGGCCTGCCCATCCATGGACAGATATGAGATAGCCTTTTACCAAATGAAAAAAAACCACTGCTGACCAACAAACTGATTACAGTGCTTATATTTACAAGTTTAATGTTGTATTTGTTAAAATGTGCAGATACTTGAATGTTCTCTCCATCACTGCACATGTACTTTCACTCTACAAGTTTTTTTGATATTGTTTTTATGTAACTGCCTTTCTTCACCAAGCACTAGTAATTGGTTGCATAGTACCTTGGTCCATCTGGTATTAATTCTTTCTAATTACATGGTGCTGTGCCTCTGGCTTAAAAAAGGGTGTCCATAACCAGTATACCTACCTGATAAACACAAAGTTTGGACAAACAAATATACATATTGTGTACATTTTTCTCTCTCCTTTATGTAAAAATACCTGTAGCAGCTATCAGGAACAAAGTGAAATAAATAGCTAAAACAAAGCTAAACAGATTTCCATTGCAGTGCTTTTACTTATGATAAAAGTGCCCTCTTGAAGTTCACCTTTTGTATTTAAGATACTACAACACTATTAAAGATATGTAAATGAGCTACGCATGTTAGCAAATCACGTTTTGAAAGAAGAAACAAAAGTAACTTATACTCTAGCAACTACACTGACTAATTATGCCAGACAATTTTCCCCAGCTCACAACAATAAAATACACAAAGCATTTCATCCTGTCATTTAATTTGTACTGCATTCAGTGGAATAAAGTTTAAAACTCAATTTCAGTGTATAGCCAAGACAATCCACGTCCCATCTCCCTACACATTTGGTAACTGTAAATGTGCTGGAATTTGTAAGCCTACGCTGGCAATTTAGTAGAAAGCTAAGTTTATTAACAACTTTCTTTATATTCAGCCTGCTGAAGGTTGGTTAGTGAACACCCTAACCTTAGCAGGTACACAAGTATATGCAGTGAAAAAGTACAGGGCTTTAGTTTAACGGGTTTTCAAAGCATGACCAGGCCATTAAGACAACACTCAGCTTTCTTCTGTTTGTACGTCAAGTATTTCTATACTTAAGATAATAGAAGGCTTGATTAATTCGATACCAAAGCAGAGCTCCACATATCATTTAGCTAAAAAAGTCAGTGACAGTAGTAACTCCAATTACATTACAGCATGGTCATGCAGACTATTTGATTAGGACATTTTATAAAACATCCTTCCCATCTGTAAGCAGCATTCGTTTATCATTATAATGTGCATTTTTACTTATAAGGCAATTAAAAATGGCCAATCAGAACCAGTAAAGCTTAAAAAGCTATATGCAAATTATCATAGTTTTGAGTACAGACATGAAACCCTATAGCAAGAAGGGAAGTCAAAGAAATGATTTTCAGCCTGTAATACCAACTTTCCACATAATATTCAATGGTGAAACCAATACTGTCATGCATACCAACAGGCTAAAAGCTCCAATTCAATATCCATTTGAAATGATAAGCAATAAAACACTCCCTGTGCATTTGGTTATTGAAGTTGTGGGCATGGCAGCACATTCTTCTCTTTGCCTACAGGGAATTTGCAAATAGCTGTATTTCTCTGCAGCTGAAGGATCCGTTCCCCACTCTAGACTTGTCCACAGGGTAATTTTCATTATTTGCGGAGATGCAGGCCTGAGGACTACTAGGTTCCAGCAGCAACCAAGATGGTTGTGCAGAGTGTGGTGGCCACAGCATCATTACAGATTGTGCCATGGCAATACAAGCAGGCAGGGAAAACGGGAATATATTCAGGGTGGGTTATTCTGTTGTTGTTTAAAGTGCACAACAGGATGCCATTTGCATTGACTACAAGAAATGCTTTGTGGGATATGCTGTCTCAGTTACAGAGGTGAAAACCTGTGCTGTCAGCATATTTTCAACAGATGGCTAATCATGGCAACACACACATTTCTGCTGCACAATGATATAGTGTCTGAATGCTGACAGCACAGCAAAGAACAAAGCTGTAGACACTGAATGGGGACAGCCTATTCCAAGCCTCCCAGGAGTCACCAGCACAGACCAACACAGTCAGCAGCTGATACCAATTCTTCATCTGAGGTGCATGAATCCAGCATGGGGAAGAGCTGAGTATTTGACCATTGTCACCAGATCTCCAGAACCTTCAGTAACATGGCTGTCACCCTTACCATCAATCAGCAGATGTGCAGACCAGTGATGCATGCAGAGACAATCACTATGCACATCATGTCTGAGACATAGAGTATGCTGCATACAGAGCCAAATCATGGTCAAATGGGTCCTAGGCAGGGTAACGGATCAGGGGAGTGAGTTTTAAATTTGTAGTTTTAAACATGTTTTTCAGTAAGCCAAGAAACAAATCTTATGAACCAATAATGACAAAACTACCCACTTCTGAACATTTCAACCATAAAAAGGCCACTCAAGCTTCTGCCATTACAGTCCACCTTCTTCTTCTTTCGGCTTTTCCTGGTTAGGGGTCGATACAGTGGATCACCTGTCCACTCATGATTGGCAGTGGAGTTTTAGGGTGTTGAGTTGCCAGCCCAGCACCCAACCTTCCACAGAAGGCGCACACACCCACACACACACACACCTAGGGCCAATTTAGAGTGTCCAATCCAACTACAGCAGTCATTACAGTCCACCAATACCAATAAATATGCATAATATCTGCAGAAGTAAAAGCCATCTGAATAATTCCACATTAATGAGATCTGTAGCTAAGGTAACTAGCAAAGAGGTTGTTGCTGGCAAACAAGTTTACATTTCAGTTTTTCAGCATCTGCTGCCCTTGAAGAATAAATCACCTATGCTACAGTAAAAAAAAAAATTGGTAAGCTGGTAATATTGTAATAGAGAATGGCTGGCAAACTGACAGCAATTTCATAATTACTAGGCATCTCATCCAAAGGAAGACACACACAGAAGTATCTCACTCCTATCCTCCCATAAAGAACAGCACAGTATCAGCAATCCATCTACATGGTATGGGAGTAGAACCCACTGACTTCTACTCCAAAGGCAAGTATGCTTCTACCACTGCTTTCAAATTCTATAGCACAAACACTGACAGCCATTTGCTAAACAAAAAACAAAATAATTGTACATTAAAGACAGACTTGGAATGAGCAACGATAAACTTCTCTTCCCTTAAAACTCACATTTCTTTGAAAATGCACTGAAACTCAAAGAAAATGCACAGACTCAAATTCCTTGAAAATGCAATGAAACTTACATTCCTTGAAAATGCAGCTCTGATAACTAAGTCAGAAGACTGGCAGTTGGTATAGAGGATTCAGGCTCTTCTCCCCTGTAACCAAGGGGAAGGGTTTGAGACTAAGTTAATTAACTAACTTGTCAGAGGACACACACACACACACACACACACAGCAGCAGCAGTGGAAGGAAGAGAAACTTAAGTGTTCATGTGTGCTGTGACACATGCAGAAAGGAAGGGAAGGACAAATGAAGTGTGTGTGCATGATTCATACAAAGTGTGGCTATGTGTGTTTCTTGATGCACACACAGTGAATCCATAAAGAAGAAGAAATGTAAGTTTGTGTAATTTTTAAATAAAATAAAATGTTGTGAGCAACCCTTGTCCAGCAGGTCTCCCCTTCTGCCAGCAGGCCTGAGGCAACTGCCTAGGTCACCTTGTGATGGATCAGGCTCTGGCTGCGCAGCTTGTGTGAGGAAAGACATCTGCTGGCAGGTATGCTGCACATTCTACTAACATATGCAGATTAACATAACATATAAGGACTTTGAACAGACAGACCTACTAAGGGAAATAGTAGTACTGCTGATTTCACAAGGATGCTGACAAATGCCTGCTATCATCATGATAATAATCTATTTTATGGTGCATGACCAGAAGCTTGACATACACAAAAGATGGACTGTTTAACAGAGACTACATCACTGTTACTCCTGACTATGGCTGCTTCCACTTTCACACATAAGTGTGGGCAAATCTAATTATCATGGCCAGTGATCTTTCAACTCCACTGCAGGTTTAGTCCAAAGTATCAGCTGCTCTGAGTTACGTGGCTCCATGCCATTCCTATCTCCAGTAGGCTTACTGAGTATACTGCCTAGCTGTGGCATTCTGCTGGGACATGTATGCAGATAACCTGTTTCCTCCCCTCATAAGATCCACAGTGAGAGTTCCCATGCACTCTGCAGTACTGTTACTTCTCCCACTGGTCAGTCCTGATACTGCAGGGCCACAAAGTACATCCAGAAATGATGTACCTCATGAAAGATCTACACCATCACTGAAGTATATGACGCCTGACTCTTCCATCCTTGTAGCTAAGCAAGTGGCTACCGCCACTCATTTCCATTCTAGTTATGTTAGCATCCTTGTTCGCACCAGCCCACTGCATCTGGGCAAATGATGATGAAGGTACCCTGTCCATCGCCTGTGCCTGTAGGGGTAGAGTAATGTCTGATGTACAGTCAGATCACTTCTTAGATGAGGTGTACTGCTCCCTGATTCAGGGTTAATCTCTGTTATCTTTGTCACTGCCCATAGTTGTGGACCAGATGCTTCATAATTTCAAGTCTGCATCAATATTGCATAAGATACCACTGTGACTCCTGTGACTGCTCAGCTAGCACCTTTCCTGCAACTGCCTCATTGTCAAGTCTCTAAACATCCTGCAGTGTACCACTGGATGTGCCTAAGTGACAGAGGTGAGTCTTTTACAGCCAAAATCTACAATTGAGATGTTCCATGTCTATGACAGCACAGTGTTTTATATATGTGTATATATATATATATATATATATATATATATATATATATATATATATATAGGTTTACCATCAGAATGTTGAATGACAAATGATTGAAATTGAATTGGTTGAACACACTATATTATATGATCAAAATGTTGAAATTAAATTAGTCTAAACTCACAATGCTGAAATTATTGAATTTTCCCATTTCTGCACTGTAGTGCGATCTCGGAGTTGATATATTTAAGTGGGGGGGTGTGGGGGTGCAGGGGAGCATATCCCCCAACCTGCAAAATAGTACATATTATGCCTCCCATGGTCTTAGGACTTTGGATTGGCAGCTATCATCTACAGCTCTTAAGCATGTCCTAAAATACCTGTAACACACAACAGTGGAAACTGTTATGAGTGACTTGCTGATTATGTTCAGGAGAGCAGTATATCAAAGACTCTTTGGGTGACAATATGTGCACCTACCAACTAAATGACTGTCTGGAAAGTCTCGGGAAAGAACACTGTTATATGTCACATGTGTGCCATATGTGGGATTCATGGGAAATACCAGCATGGCACACAGACACATTGTACAAATACCCTATGCATTGCACACAATCTGACATTCATGGAGTGGGATGTACTGTGCACCTTTTGGAGCTGTTGGGGCCTTGATAGTAATATATGTGTAGTCAATGGCCCAACCAGTACCTTAGGGAAATGTGCTATACCATAGAATGTCCACATAATGCTGTTTGTCTGCCCTGGTGTCCATGGGGAACAAGTATGATCCTCCGTATGTGGCAGGATCTCTTCCTACAATGGTTGTAAGAGTTCCAAGACTGTTGTCTGTAAAGCAATTACAGTGTTGCCCTGTTGGATGATAAAAAGTCCTCATAAGAAGGATATTTAATGCTGCACAAATCTTTGTGTCCACTGAAATAGGCATTCTGCATAGCCCCCATGATTTCATTTAAGGGCAGAACATGTCTACTAACTTCACACAGTAGATGTTTACAATGTTCTAGTCATGATGCAAATTATATGCTGTCTAGTGTGGACCCCCTGTGATGCAGAGGATGACAACACAAAACACTACTAACAGTAACTCCAAAGGTTATCATTAGCAAATGTTATTTAGCTAACAGTGGCACTACTTAGTATCATAATGTGACTTGTACTGTTGTACCCATAAATTACTCTGCCATGTTTAATTTTATCATTTGCATATGATATGGTGCTCCTTAGCATGTTAGCACTCATTTCCATCCTATTATGAGGCCAATCGAATGTGATACTACTGCACTATTTTTTGGGTAGCTTAACCATATGTCTAAGAATCAGCATTTACCTGCTTGTCACCACTCATCACACTGTTTTGCATAATGTAATCTTCTATTTTTCCTGAATTCCATAATAATAACAGTAATAATAATGGTAATAATAATCAGAATGAGTACCTTACATGAAAATGTCATGATTTGATTAATTTGACAGTCTGTTGTGATATTAGGATGTTAAATACTGTATTAAATCTAAGTTCTGACAAACTGGATAAATGTATTGTTTCATTACTCAGAGTGAGAAAGACACAACAGTTATTTAAAATTTTACTTGTAAAGTCTACTTACAGTTTACGTAATTAGTCATCATAAAGATGTTTATAGCAATTAAAATGGTTGGCCACAGTTGCTATGGCAACAGTTCTTAATGAGCTCTGAGGAGCAAACCACCTAACCACGGTGACTGCTTTTGCTCTGTATACAGATAAGCTTTGCACTCCATCTATCTAGCCTTATGTCCATTCTGAATATGTCAGACTGTAATATGGTTAACCATGTTTAGAATATGAGTGAGTCACCCATATGTAAGAAATTTGTCAATAATACAGTTCATGTGTAATAGAACAAATAAAATATGCCATGTTACCTAACAATAAAATGGATGTCATATTTCTGCATGCAATACTTTTCTTTATTCATTTATTGTTGATTGCAGTGAAACAAATGGTTTATTACAAGTAGCCAAAACATTTCTTCTGCTTAAGCACTGATAATGTTCTTCATTTACTCCTTTTTGCACCACCTCTACCCCCAAACACTGTGATTCTCCTTAATGCAGGATACAGCTACTGACTACCTCATTCAGAATCAGTATCACATTTATTGGCCAAGTACATGCACATACAAGGAACTTGATTACGGTATGAATTACATAAATGACATGCATACAACTATTAAGAACAAGACAAAAAATGTATATATACATATAAGTATATGTACAAGGTGCAAAGTGCAACTCGGTGCTAGAAATACTAAAATATACTCTGGAAGAAACAAGTATTAGCAATAAGTAATCAATATTGCAGAACCCTCAGAGACTTGGAAAAAAGAATACCCAGACTAATAAGCTGAATTATGAACTTGATGGCCAGTGGAAAACAACTGTTTTATATTTTCTTGTTTTGGTATGTGTTAATCTATAACACCTGGCTGATGATAATAGTTCAAAAACATGGTGGTCTGGATGTGAAGGTTTGGTGATGATTTTTCCTGATTGTTTCATGACTCTGGAATAGTACAGGTCCTAAAAAGAGGGCAAACTAGCACCGACGATATTATTGGCAGACTTGGCTATTTGATGTAACCTATTTTTGGCATGCTTAGACACAAATCCAAACCACACTGTTATGGATGAGTTGACAACAGATTCAATGACTGCTATGTAGAACTGAATCTACAGCTCCTGTGGGAGATAGAACTTCCTCAGCTATAACAGAAAGTGCATTCACTGTTGTTCCTTTTTTATGATGGACCCTACACTGGTCTCCCACTTCAAGTCCTGGGAGATTATAGATCCTAAAAACTTGAAGATTTCCACAACTGAAAAAGCAGTGTTAAATATACGGGGGGTGGGTTAATATTGTAGTCCCACTCCTAAAGTGTACTATCATCTCCACAGTTTTAAGAGTGTACAACTCTAGATTATTCTGATTACACCAAAGGGCCAGCTGCTCAACCTCCAATCTGTATGCAGACTCATCACTATTCCTGATGAGCCCAATAATGTTTGTATCATCTGTGTATTTAATAAGTTTGGCAGAGGGGTCCTGAGAGGTGCAGTCATTAGTATAGAGGAAGAATAGCAGTGAGAAGAGCACACATACCTGGGGGCAAACGTATTGATTGTGCTGTAATGATATGGACAAGTGCAAGCATAGCTAGCTGTAGTTTTGTCAAGAATGATATGCCCTTTGAATGTCTAACTGAACTATACAAGATGCTTGTGTTACAAATGTATTAGAACTGAAACTGATTTTGTACAGAAGTTTGTGCTGAAAATGTATTTGTGAGCTTTGCTTGTGTTGAAATGCATCAACAGTGTACCCTGCTGAAATGAAGAAAAATGTACATGTATTGCAGCTGAATTAAATGTATATGTTTTAACAGAGGATACTGGAACAGCAGAGATTAACTATAAGAAAAATAAGGGAAATGTAATGAGCTGTAAAACCCTTAAAAGGCACCCCACAATGCTTAATAGGACCGGAGATGCTGGGTCTAGGGAAGAGCCTTTGTTCATTAGCTCAGTGAAAAGAGGGGAGAACCCAGGCACTGCCATAAACATTTGGATGTATATTGTGATCATCTGCCCTAAAGTCCTGTCTCAGCTTCAAAGGGTAATACTGTGAGAACCTAGAGTCAGGTAATCAGATAAGGTCAGCCATCCTTCTTGGAAATTATATTTTAGATATTACAAAGAGAAAACTCAGAGTATTTAGTATCCTGTTTGGGAAGACTGACTAGAAAGACCCACACCCACAGCATCTTGCCTTGCTGTACTAAATAACTTAACTAGGGAACAGAAATTCTCTTATATTCAGTCAGGAATATAGTGAAGCTTAGTTTAGATATTGCTTTTATTTATTTGTCTGAGTCTCTCCATCAGTGTTCTTTTCAATATTTCCTGTGATCTGAACTCTGTGGTTTACCGTGAATATATATTCAGTATTTTCATGTACTTTTATTATTAAAAATATTTAAAACTTTTATTATCACTGGTCCTTGTAGAAAGTATCTAACCTTGGAGAGTGCTTTTATTTAGGGTCTATATCACGACACTGAATGATAAAAAGAGCGAACAATCTTTTATTGAACACTAAAAACCGAAAGCAGTAAAGGTCGAACACACAGAACAGTGATTTTTTCCCAGGGAAAAAAATCGCTGCTCCGAAAAAAAAAAAAAAATCCAAACACAAAATAAAGTGACACTGTGTAGGCCACTCCAGAAGGGGTGGGTAATCTGTGCTAGCCTTTCCCAGTTTTGTGTGTGTATATGTGTGTGTGTGTGTGTGTGTGTGTGTGTGTGTGTGTGTGTGTGTGTGTGTGTGTGTGTGTGTGTGTGTGAAAATTAAATCTTAAAGAGTGTGTGTGTCAGTTACTTGAGGAAGGTACATAAACCACTGGGTATACAGAGAGGGTGCTGGATGACTTGTCATGGACACTCTGCTGAGGACCTAACCCTAAAGCTGTACCAGTGGGGAGTCTTATTAGGGACCTGGAGGGATATAGATATAAAGACATCCAGAACCCAGGCTGTGTGTGTTCCCTGTGTGCTCTTAAGGGAAATTGTACTTGATTCAGAGAGGTCTGCATCTGGAAATACTGAGTGTGCCCATTGGTATTCCAAGTGTACCTCCCTCTCCAGGGTCACTGTTGAGGATTCAGGCTCTTTGATTACTGGCCCAGTGTGGATATGACACATATTGGTGGCCATCACATACTGGTAGCCATGGTGGGCATCATGTGTGTGATAGGTAGATGTAAATTTCCCCAATTGTTCAGAAATCTGGGAAATGGTCCTCCAAAGCAACCTTGCCACACAGTAGCATCAGTTGAAAAATGATGATCCCACTCTAGCCTCTGGAATTCTCACAAACTGTAGGCTGCCTGTTTAAAAAAAATAGAGTCATTCTCTGAACAAGACAGAGGAGCACTGGCCATCAGCTGATTAGCACCTCATCTATGCTAGATTCTAGCTTCCTACACGCAAGCCGTTACTAATCTTGATGTGGTAGCATTATCAGTAAAAACATTTCTTCTCTGCTAATGGCCGAAATTTTACTGTGTCTAAAAGCTAAGAGCATTATCATGTAAGTGTATCAAAAGTATAAAGAATTTTGAACACTATTGCTATAAATTCTTACAAGTGGAAGGAGGAAAAACATTTAGACATTTATCACAAAAGCATTCTCATCAGACTAATGGATATACATCACTGCTGCTACATCATATTATGTGCTTCTGCAAAGTACCTACAGTAGATGCATACTTAGCAGACATGAATAATCCTATTTCTTTATAAAAATTAAGGTGGCATCAGCTGCTTGTAACTAAATTTTTAACAAATGAGCTAAAACTACTGTAACTTCAGCGAAACTGACATTGTGAACTGAAAATATAGATGGTTTGTATAGTGGAAATCAGATAAAACTTAAAAAGGAAATAAAATTATTTATTGTCAACAGACTGCAGATTAAGCCTCTAGATGGCTTGAAATTATGTTTTTTTGCAGACTGATAACTTATATGAAGGCATTTTAGAAAGGCTGCTGATACTCAAATCCCAGACACAGTCAACAGAAGAGACATTTCTGATCTAAAGAAATGACACAGTCAAAGAACATTGAGTTATCAAATATATTTTTTTCCATTTTGTTTTTTTTCCAAGTTAAACAAGTTAGTTGAGCCATAATTGAAAATATAACATGTAATGGTACTCCATTTTCTAATGAAAAAGTATGTTAGCCAAGGCCTTGGTAGAGGGTCCTAAAGTAATGGGGTCCAGTGGACTAGCAAAGTAAGGTTAATGCAGTTTTGAAATTATTTATAGCAAAATAATCACTAAGAGACTCTGGATATAATAATAGTGTGTGCCAGCAGAAAACTAGAAGCAATTATGAGAGCAAAAAGCTTATTATATTATGTAATGCCTATAATTAAGGCATGTTCTAATTTAATGCACTCAGAAATAATTTTCCCATGGATTGATGAAAACAATGTATTAAGTTGAAATCAGAGTGACCTTCTGAGCCTTGCTTTACAGTACATCCTATAGATGTTTCCCAAATTGTGCCATCAAATGCCATCACTGACATTATTAATGAGTGTCAGATGAACTGTGGATAATTAGTTTTTCAGCAGCAGTGAAGGTGCTGCACACATTTATGAAGCAGTGGGGGAGCAGCACAAAGTTATCAATCAGTGGGGGAGCAGCACACAGTTAGTGACCAGTGAGGGAGCAGCGCACAGGTAGCAAGCAGTGAGGGAGCACTACACAGTTAGGAAGTAGTGGGGGAGAAGCACACAGTAAGCAAGCAGTAGAAGAACAGTATACAGTTAGCAAGCAGTGAGTATGCACCACACAGTTAGCAAGCAGTACAAGAGTTCCACACAGTTAGTAAGCATTGGGGGAACAGCATTCAGTTAGCAAGCAGTGGGAGAACAGCACGGTTATCTAGCATTGGGGAAGAGTAAATAGCAGACAGTGGGGGAACAGCACAGAGTTGACAAGCAGTGAGGCAGCAGCACACAGCAAGCAGTGAGGGAGCAGCACACAGTTAAGAAGCAGTGGTGGAGCAGTACACAGTTAGCAAGCAGTGGGAGAACAACACACATCAGTAATGCAGGAGCAGCACACAGTGAGCAACAATGGAGGATAACCAAATAGCTGGCAAACAGCAGTAGAGGAGATGCATGCAGTCAGTGAGGGAACTCTTCACAATTAGTCAGTCAGCTTCACACAAACAGTAAGCAGCATTAGAGGATGTGCACACAGTGACCAGCAATACATGAGCTTTACACATTAAGTAATCAGCACTGAAGGAGCTGTAAAGATCTGAGCAGCACTGGAAGAGTGTTAAACAGCACTGAAGAAAACTGTACACAGTTAATGAGAAGTAGTGAAGATGTTATACACAGTCCATGAGGGGCAGTGAAGGAGTTGTACACAATCAGTGAGGAGCAGTGAAGGAATTGTACACAGTCAGTGAGGGGTAGTAAAGGAGTTGTGTACATTCAGTGAGGGGCAGTGAAAGAATTGTGTATAGTTGTTGAGGATCAGTGAAGGAATGGTGCACAATTAGTGAGGAGCAGTGAAGGAGCTGTTCACCATTAGTGAGGAGTAGTGAAGGAGTCACGCACAGTGAAGATCAGTGAAGAAGTTGTACACAGTCAGTGAAGGGCAGTGAAGAAGTCATGCATATTCAAGGGACAGTGAAAGGGTTACATAGTGAAAAGCAGTGAGGGAGTTGTGCATAGTTAGTGAGGAGCAGTGTAGAAGTTATACAGTTAGTAAGTAGCAGTGAAGGAGTTATGCACAGTTAGTGAGCAACAGCAAATTGATCATGCATACTAAGCAATAGTGAACCATCAGAGTGAACAGCGATGGAGTTATACACAGTGAGAAGAAGTGGAGGAGCTGCAGTCAGTCAATGACCAGCAGTGAAAGACAGTCACTGAGTTTGTGAACAGCAGTGGAAAAGCTGCACACCTTCAGTAAGTGAGCAGAACTGCAAATCCTACAGATATTTAGTCAGTGAGCAGAAGTCAGAAATGGAGGAACTTCACCCAGTTAATCTATGAGTAGTACTTGAAGATCCACACAATTAGTTACTGAGTACTACTGGAGTATTTTTTTCTACCAGCTCCTACAGATATTTCATATGTTCATAAAAACACATTTATTTGGAAATAGTAAAGAATGTTGAAAGATCTTGATAAATGTGAAAGTTTTAGCATTACTCTAAACTGAAATGCTATTTGTTATGTAACAAACTTTTATGAACAAGGCAAAGCAAGACAAAACTGAAAGCCCAACACTGAAGTACTACCTCATCAATCTCCATACTAAGGGTGGTAGCTGAACAACAAAAATAACACCAGTGTTTATTACCTACACTTATAGTGTCAGTAAACAATGAAGGTCTTCTTTCAGTGTGCTGATAAAAAGCAGTATATTGCAGATTTCAAAACACTTATGATTCCCAATATTTAAGTAGAAAATCATTCTGATTTCCTGTTCCATTTGTATGAAAGTTATTTCTGATATTGAGCCAACACAATGTAGAATAAAAGTCAGAGGGAATTTGAAGTGAGAAGGGGATGATTAAAGAGGGATATAGGAGAAGCCAGCCATGTTAACAGAACTCAGAGTAAATGCAATAAAACCTGTGTAGTCTCATGGGATGATGTGAGAGCTTGCAGATATTTGTTTGATTGTTTGTTTGTTTATCATGGTTTGTAGTCCAGCTTTAGTGTATTAGAAAACATTGATTTGTAGAGGGTTACTGCAACAAAAAGTTCAACAAATGTTGTGTAGGCTGGATAAATAAAACAAAAAGAACACTAGAAAGCAACTCATTGAAGTGGATAAATGCAATAATGCATGAGAAGAGAACAAAATATAAATTGCAAAATTAACACATAGAATACTACAACTGTGATAAAATGCTAAACAGTTACAGCCTTGCCTGATTACATGCATACTGGAAAATTACTCCAGTTTGATCCAAACATAAAAAAAATGCTTTATCCAGTGTGGCACAAAAAATTTATTGCTGCAGCATGGGTATAAATATAAAACTCAGGGACAAAACTGCAACATAATACATAGGCTAATGTGATTATTTTATCTGGTGTAAGTGGTTAGTTGACAGATACTACACTGAAGTCTTCAGTCAGATTAGTTCCTTGAATTCTATTTCGAGCACCTATGACTAGAAGTAAGTGGAGCATGCAAGGCAAATAGCATCAGTTACATGAAGTGTATGGTTAAGTGGATGATATAATGTAGTGGTTCATGGAACTAGGCAATGCCACATAGTACATTACTATTGGTGAGATGTAGCCAGTTTTTAAGAAAGCAGAGAGCAGTGGTTGAGTTCTTGACATTGTAAAGGTCAGATGGTAAAGCTATATAATGTCAAATACCACAAATGCTGTGTACTCCCTTTGGAGTCTGATTGCTGTTTATGGACAGCAGGATGATGTTGATGATCATATGTGAGGCCATAAAGCAGCCATGCAGTTGCCAAAAAGTCCAGTTCATTTTTGTTTAATCTGGAATAGGCTGGAATGAGAGCCTTAATGAAACATTTCTACTAGATGAGCAAGAATACAGATTCCCAAAAGTAAGATCTCAGCATTATCTGACCAAATTATTTGACAGAGCCATAGAGCTGAAAGTGTCCTGGACGAATGTACCCTGTTAATAAAAATCATGCAAACAAATAAAGCTGACAAGGGAAACCCACTGGTGATAGTGTACCAGGGCTGAAATAAAACACTGGCCATCATTCATCACTAGATGTTACTGTGAAAGCTATATTGTATGAGTGTGGTAATCAAGTTAATGATGAAAACAGGGAACTAGTTTGCTGGTAGTTGATAAAAAATATAATTCAATGGGGTCTCCTGCAAATCTAGTAGCTACTGTGGTGTTGCATGTTAAATAATCGGACTAATCTCATTCAACACCTCTGATCCAGATATTACAGCGGGGAAGAGAACAATGAGTTTCTTAAATTAGTATGTCATGACTTGGCCTCCTCCATCATGACTTACAAAGTGGTCAGATAAGCATCATCCAAGGTTCACAGAGAACATTGCAGTAGTAGAAGCACTGCTGAAGGAATAAAAGGATTATTTGGATATTTACATTGACATCTTTATGCGCAGAGATGATGATAATGTCAGGGAGTTACACTTTCTACTCCAGTGAACTATAAAAGAAAACAGTGGAAGTTTGTAATTTTGGACTCCAGAAATTAAGCTCTCATATTCCTGTTTATACAGGATGTTATTGAGAAATCACTGGGTATGTTGTTTTTACTTCTGCAGCACATATTCTGAAAATAACATCAAAGTGCTTGCTTTGTGGGAGATTGCCAACATACAGAGAGTGTAAACCAATACTCAAATATATGCTAGGGAGGGCAGCACAGTGGCACAGTGGATAGTGTTGCAACCTCACAGTAAGAGGTTCCCCAATTTGTTTCTCAGCTAAGGTGCATTCTCTGGGGAGTCTGCATGCCCACCCTGTGTCTGTGTGGGTTTCTTCCAGGTAGTCTGATTTCCTCCAACATTCCAAAGTAGGTGGATTGGACACTCAAAATTGGCCATAGGTGTGAATATGCATGCAAGTGTGTCGTGTGGAAGAACTACTATAGCAGGGATAGCCACCCGACAGTGCAAACCTTGGCTTTAGATGATTATCATGGTTGAAGAGACACCCTGACTCCATGTGCAAAAATGGGAAAAATTGGTTGGGGATGAATGGATGGGTACACAGTACAAAGTATACAATGATTATGAACTGGTGGAAGCCCATATGGGGGTGAATGACCTTAGATGCCATACCTACGGGTCCATGCATAAGGATATGATTGATTTTCCTATGCGTGTGTCAGAGGCAGGAACAATATTGGTCTTGAGTGGTATTTTCTATCTCTGAGCCTGAAGGTGACACTCAAAGCATGCTAAAATGTTTTATTAATTGGCTATGTAGTTGGTGTCATTCTAGGGAGATCGTACATGTCTCATCTTTGAATAAGATGACTGACAAGTCTCTCAGCTTTTTCAGAGATGGTTAGCTCTTCCATTACCATGATGTTCACATTCTGGCTAAAATCTTTGTTTCCATCATAGTGCCTTTTAGGCAGAGTCCAACCTTTGGACACTCTAACCAAGTAAAGTGTAATTCACAGCATATAAAAGCAGCTCTATTCAATACCAATAAGCATAACAAAATAATGTCTGAATGTGAAACTGCAACACTTTCACAGAAAAGTAGTTGCAGAGGCATGGTTTCAAAATAAAAAAAGTATCTTTTATGTGCCTGGGTTTAGCCCCATTTATGTCTTCAAACCTACTGGCAACTGCAAGGGCATTTCAACGTTTTTCAGATATAACATTGCATCACAAATGATTCCTTGGGACCCCAAAATTTAACTGTTAGATATCCAAATCACCTTAAACGACATTAATTAGCATTTCATCGCTAGCTTTAGAGAAACCTTCTGTCAGCGTTCACTAATCAACATGACATGCATCTTAGCAACGTCCCAGCTGTTTCCTATAATTACAGTGGAACAAACCCAATCAGACTTACCAAAAGTGAAGAGCACCTCACGCATGGTTTCTGCTGACATACTAGGTTGCCTGGTTTTTAGTATCCAATATGGTCTACATGAACCCATAGTTAACATCTTTAGTCTATTCTCCTCCACAACTTACAGTCACAAAGGCTGGAAAACAGCCATTGCAGTGCCATTACACAAAAGTGTCCAAGTCCTGGACCCTGTTAACTTATATATTCAACATGCTAAATATCATCATGTGTAAAGCTGCAGAATGTATTCTTTCAGACATCATTAATTTGGATATTGGAAACCTATCAAAGGCAGTTCTTGCTTCCATAACCTTGATAATTTCTTCAGAAAATTTGCAGACGCAATAGATAGTGGTTCTGCAGTACATACATCATATATGGACCTGTAAACCTGATATAGACCACTAAGTTATACTATGGATAACTACTTTGTCTGAAAGAACCCATGTGATTAGCTTCAGGGGTACCACTGCACAAAGTTACCAGTGGTATACCATGCCTCAGTATTTTTCCTGCTTGGAATATTTCTCAGACCTACAAGCGGACACTCCTGACCTATGGTTTAATTGTATAAATGTGTGGACAGCTGTACATTGGATGTTGTTATTCATTTCATTATTGATTTACAATTGCTACAGCATGGGTTACGCTATGCTAACAGATGGTGTAAGGATAATGGTCTTGACTTAAACATACAAAATGTGGTTTATTTCATTTTAATAAGTAGGACATTTCCATATGATAACATACAGGTGAGACAGCACTCCAGTCAGGTACTTTTATAAGGGGTGCAGACACTAGTTTTGATAATTCATAATCTTTTGACTATCATGTCTTTGTAATAGTTTGGGAATCCTTCCATCTGCATCAGTTAATTTCCAAAGGCAACTCCTCTAGAAACAAAGAAGAAGTGTTAGTTTCCATACACTAATCTCTTATAAGATCCATTAGTATATGTAGAGCTCCTTTTGGCACATATTTGTAGAAACATTTTACTTAGCTTTGGGGAACTCTGAGATTCCTCATTAAAAAGATCAGTGGTCTCAAGACCCTTAATTTTTGGGATAGAGTTTCTGCCCTCCCCTGTACTTGGTCTCCTTTGGACTCCTTCACTGTGATCCGTTTCCAGAGTTTTGAGACATGAAAGACCCAGTCCTCCTCACCTTTTCCATTGCAGAACAAGTTGTTGTTGTGTCTTTCGGCTTTTCCCAGTTAGGGGTCGCCACAGTGGAACGCCGATCCACTAATGATTGGTAGTTGATTTTTACATGCCGAGTTACCAGCCCTGATGCACAACCTTCAACGAAGGTACACCCATTCACGCATGTCTCCACGCAGAAGACGGTCTAGCTGAGAATCGAACTGGACAGTGTCTTACTGTGAGGCGAGAATGCTACCGCAGCACCACCACCATATGTTGATAAAGGTCCTAGACCTTCATCATCAGATAAAAAAAAAATATTGACACAACAGATTCATATCACAATGTATCTACCTTGTCAGTAGCAGACTT
The DNA here is from genome assembly GCF_019279795.1 of Protopterus annectens. NCBI lineage: Eukaryota > Metazoa > Chordata > Ceratodontiformes > Protopteridae > Protopterus > Protopterus annectens. The sequence goes on from NC_056739.1 coordinate 232,674,477, forward strand.
GTAATACTTGTCAAGCACAGTAGCATACCTAACAACTTTTAATTAAACCTGGGTAACTGGCCAGATGGCCTCACATTCTCACTTGATCTGTTTTCCCCACCATATGGCTGAAAGAAACTTTTAAATATTCTTTAATGGCAAGGTTTGGAAAGGTATGTAGAGTGATTGCTTAGTAATTACCTATGACGTCTAAGAATATCAAGCTACATAAACTTTTTTTAAAGAAAGTAATCTTTGTTATTTCTATTTCTTTGCAGAAGCTGAAACAGCAATCAGCAAAATACAAAAGTGTGAAAACCTATGCCAGCAAAACAGGAGAGAAAGAAGAAAATGCCAAGAAAAACAGATATAAAGATATCCTACCATGTGAGAAAATCTGTTATGAATATTGTTTTGTTTAGTATATGTTTACTACACTATGAATCATTTGTTTATTTTTTTAATAAAATCAAGTACATTAGGAGTCTGATATTAACTACTGTTCTGCATCTCCACATAAGTATGATATAGATTTTGATTACATGCAGTTGTTTCTATTGTGCACAGCTAGCATGGTTTACATGGAAATGATATATTTAAACTGTTTTATGCAGTTAATTAAATGTTTTGAGTTTTATATGCAGTGAATTGCATTAGTTAAGACAGGTGTCTGATAGTGAGCTCACATGAAATTTGTTCTTTCTCATTAGCAGAACAGACAGGCATTTTTCATGATGACCTTTATCACAACTATAGTATTTGTTTTTGTGACAGTCAGTTTTTTTTCCCCCAAGGAGCAGATCTTTTTCATAATTTTACATTTGTTATGTTATACATTTTAATGTCAGTGCCACTTAAACATTATTGGCAAGGCATGTACTACATGGCTTACGCATTTATAACTGTTTATCTACCTATCAATCTATTTTGTCTGCCTATCTAAAATCTTTCGCCAGGATTCATTAAGCTCAGCGCAAGGTCGGCGTTAGCCTTGCACCGTCCATGTGGTGTAGAGATGGGGCAGCAGCACCACATGCATATTTAAGAAAGGCATGCTGCCGCAATGTCCACGTGCATAGGAAACATGCAAGAGTGCAGGTGGTGTGTCTAAGCGCTGCACGGAGGCGTGAACATGTTGGCTGCAGACACGCAACCTAAAATGCTGACTAGTACAGCCTGCCTCTAATAATAATCACTCCTGTCGGTGTCCGTGGATACTGAAATGTATACAAAGCATACAAGATAGTTTTGCAAACACCAAAATAAAAAGTAAACACAAAGGTAGGTAGCTGAATATTGAGTCCCCGTCCCTCGAACAAATGTCATTTAAAACCCAGTGCCCGTATTCCATTGTAGTGTTGATTGTTATACCAAGTGGAAGGGAAATGCAGCATGTTAGAGTGCCACTGCCCTTTGCTAAGCCTAGCACAATGGTTAGGGTTACCAGCTGTCCCACTTTGTGAGGGACAGTCCCTCTCTGGGCAGTTGTGTCCTTGCCAAAAATATTAAAAATGTTAAATGTCCTGCGATTGTAGGACATAATTATGTCCCATATTTTATGTACTAGTTCCATAAAATAGATATTTCTGTATGTAAAATACCTAAATGTTACATGAAACAGAATAAGCAACTAAACTGCTACAACAATAAGCTTTCATTTAGGCATAAAACTAAAGTACTATCGTTTGTACTGACCATGGGTATGTGTTGGCCTGTAAAATCTGATGTGTGTCCCGAAAATGTCCCACGTTGGTCATTTGAAAAGGTGGCAACACTACCAATGGTCAGAGCATTCACTCAATATCTGCCCATTCATGGTCCAAGTCATCCTTGTCTGGACGGCCCAAAGATGAAAGGGTATTACCCGGGTCTACCTGCCATGTCATTAAAGATAAGTATTTGGGTGTACCTATGTGTGTGAAGTACAGCATGTGGAAAATCAAAAATGCTAGGGTCATCCTCACAACCATATTGGTACCAGAGATATGTAGTATACGCAATGTGTTCTGTTGCCTGTGCCATGGGCCATGAACCAGAGAAGGGATGGATGGTGTGTGTGGAATATGGGGGTGGGAGGTGACGGGTAATGTAATAATTCGCCAAGGAAAGACTGGGTCGGATGCACAATAGGTGAACTGGAGGTGTACGAGAGAGCAGTGGGTGAATCAGAAAGAAAACCAAAGAACAAACATTCACATCCACAATACAACCTGACAGGCCATACTGTAGAACACAATCCCACAAACATATGAACATTAAAATGTGCGATACACATGTACAGAAACATTACCGGCTCACACCCACATAATGGTCTAGCCTGAACTGAGCCATCCAACCCCAACACACCTGGATACATAATTGAATACCCATCATCCCCTCCACAGCACACCACCCCCCCTTTCTGAACATCCACCAAAACCACCCATACTCAGGCTGCTAGCTTGGCGCAGCCATATCTGCACATAGTGACCCCTACTCATATCTAGTAAGCAGTGTCACCCTAGGCCGTCTCAGGATTGCAAACTATGTATACCTTGCATGTATAACCCTCCCTCATTTTCATAAATCCAAAAGAATCGAGGTCATTGGACCCAAAATTTTTGGATATCCCTCATGGGATAAGTATCTGTTCTAAAGATTAGACTTGGTGGCACAACATGATGTCCAGTCCCGTAGACATCTGGACACAAGTTGTATGAGCAGTAGTTGTCCACAACCCTGCTCAGCCTCCATCCAGTCCTGCAGAACCTACGACCCGGGATTAAACACCTGACCATGATGCACTTCTCCCCACATGCATTATTAGGAATATATACCTTTCACATGTTCACATGAAGCATCCCCATAGCCATCTTCCAAATAGTACATGTCCACAAATTGTATACCCCATCTAGGTACCTTGTCGTAATGATGCACACAACCCCTGTATACAAATAGTACAGGTACCTCCCGTATGCGGTCGTTCATATACATGGCCATGTATAACTCCAGATATGCAGTCGTATATCTATAAACGTACATAGTTATATTTGCATAGCTACACATCACACATACATGCATATAAGTAGTTGTCAAGTATGTGTCCAATTCATAAATATGTATACTTGCAAATGTATACATATGCGTCTCAGAAACATATGAATAGTAACATGTACTATACATATGTACACCACCCGACTGTCACATTTGTTGCCAGTACTGTGGAATAGCTGTAGTAAAGTCATATATCCTAATTACCATCCATAGAGAATGTATCACAGATGGTTTAGGGGTAAAACCAGTGACTATGGTGTTCCTGTTCCCGGGTCCAAGCCATGCAAGGGCTAATTTTATATGATGACCACAATAATGGCATTCGAATATAGGGTGATTAAGGCACTTTAAAACAAACGTAAGTAGGGTTACCACCTGTACCACTTTGCGAGGGACAGTCCCACTTTGGGCAGTTGTGTCCTGAACAAAAATATTAAAAATGGCAAATGTCCTGAGATTGTAGGACATAAGTATGTCCCATATTTCATGCAATAGTTGCATAAAATTGTTATTTCTGTATGTAAAAATACCTAAATGTTACAAGAAACAGAATAAGCAACTAAACTGCTACAAGAATAAGCTTTCATTTAGGCAAAAAAGTTAAGTTCTATCCTTTGTACTGACCATGGGTATGTGTCGGCTTGTAAAATCTGATGTATGTCCCGAAAATGTGCTGTCATATCAAGTTGGCCAGAGGTGAGCACACCTGTGCATCTCCAACCACAGATAGGATGCTAAAAGCAGAACTAACTATGTCCCTGTGCTAAGTCTGACTTCTAAACAGGTACAGGGCAGTTCCAGTCAACAGTCGGACGAGCCAAAAATCAGAAGACTAATTGAACACCCTGACAGTGATATGAATGTATATCCCAGGACTATAGGCTTGGGTCGTCTGAATATACTTGGAGTGAGCCAACATACGGGACGTGTCTAAAGCAGTAGGGAATGGCGCATGTGTAGTAGTGTGGTTTTCCCAACAGGAAAATGTATGCCTGCTGTGAAGTGAAATGTTGAGGCATGTGTTCGGGTAACTATGAACCATGGGTATACATATAAATGAAACAAAACACCAAGAGTGTAG
>NC_056739.1:232683569-232733569 GCF_019279795.1 Protopterus annectens
CCCATGGGCCAAGACAATTGTATGAAATGGGTCCTGTGAAGTGGAGAGTGGGCAGCATGTAGTGGTGTGTCCAGAACTGACCAGGTCCCAGAGGAAGGATGGGTGCTGTTGATGTGGCGATGGTGGGGGAACTGTGGGTAGCTACTTATGGGTCTAGGTGTAAAGGTGTTGGCTGATGTTGGTCAATATGGACAGCCCTAGGGATGCAAGTGAATGTGTTCATTGGGCAGAGGCGTCACCCAACGAGCAGCCACACCCACTGCGAGACCCACTAAAGCAAAGTGTAATCTATATGGCATGGAACTGAATAACCAGATGTAGACGTATATAAGTAGAGCTATGTGTGTGTATATGTACCCATAGCGAGATAGAGATATGCTTCTCCCTTGCCGCAGTACGACTGTATACATACAGAGAAAGAATACAGATCTATACATATGCAGACAACCATAGACCCATATGTTGTTAGATTTTATGTATATATATTTACAAATATATATATATATATATAGACAGCAAGATATGAATATACATGTATGCATACATATGCAGATATATCTGTATATATTAATGTAAATATATATATATATATATATATATATATATATATATATATATATATATATATATATATGTTACAGTAAATATACACATGTATATACCTAGGATATGATACAGCAGTTACAGATAATATATGTTCAGTCTGGGCATATGTTGTGTACCCCCACCCCTCCCACCCCCAACTAGGCTGGTGAGACATACAGACACACAATATAGGTAAATACACTACTGCTTCCATACCACCGGCAGGAAACTACCAGTGGGAGTGATCTGCAAGGTCTACACTAGAAACATGGACAGAGATGTCCCTTGTGGGACACCAAAAATTAGTGATTGGAGCCAGGCCCTGTAATTATTGATGCAACCAGGTTGTAGATGTACACGGACCAGTAGGTTATGCAAGCCTGATAACACATGAGTTGACACAACATATGACATGTGTCCCGACACAGGGAGAGTGGGCAAGTGTGTAGGGGTGTGTTTATACCCCACCTGCGCCCACAGTAAGGATGAGTGCTGTAGAGGAGTGGCAGGTAGGGGAACTATGGGTATGCGTTTATGGGTCTAGGCATGCAAGTGTTGGCTGGCAGAGCCATATTAGGACTGCACCATGGATGTATGTAATATTCCGATGTGGGCATAGCAGATGCCCATACCTGCCAAACCTTAAGAGCACATCCACTGGATAGTCTGTAAACCATTGGGGGAACACATAGGGACCATACCATTGAACTGTCCCCGATTACCATGGACGTCTGTCATTACGACTCAGAATCTAACTCTGTCCCACCTAAACCCTCCTAGAACTAGTGATATTAGGAGGAAAGGTGGTGGAATACATAATGAATAATGACAAGATGTAAGGGTCATAAACAGCATGTACCTCAGACAATGTGTATGAATACATATGCTCTGGGTCTGTCAATGTGTCAGGTTAATAGCACCAAACTTCTAAATGTGTCCCCGAGGGTGTTATGCAGTGTCCCTGATTCAGTGTTTATTCTTCACCATTTGTGTGAGAGGTCTGCTAGTGACAGAAACACATATTCTGCCGACTACCTTAGAAAGATAATAGAATAATAGGTTGGGGTTACCACCTGTCCACCTTTGCGGGGGACACTCCCCTTTGGGCAGTCGTGTCCTGCAAAATAATTGAAATTATGGCAAATGTCGTGAGATTTTAGGACAAAGATTTCCTATATTGTCTGTTAGTTGCATAAAACAATTATTTTGTATCTGAAACACCTAAATGTTATAAGAAACAGTATAAGCAACTACAATGCTACAAGAATAAGCTTTTATTTAGGTAAAACAGTGAAGTACTTTCCTTTGTACTCACTGTGGGTATGTTTTGCCCTGCAAAATCTGACGTCTCTACATAAAGGTCCCATAGGGTTGCCACCTTTTCAAATGCCCAAAGTGGGACATGTTCTGTAGTAATGTCAGATTTTCCAGGACAAAACATACGTACAGCCATGCATAGTACAGAACTTTACATTTTTGCACAAATAAAAGCTTATTCTAGTAACATTTGAATTGCTTATGCTACTTCACATAACATAAAGAAGTTTCATATATAAAATAACTGTTTTATGCAACTATTAAAGAAACTTAGGATATAATTTTGTCCTGTAATCTCAGGACATTTGCTATGTCTTGATTATTTTCACAGGACACAACTGCCTAAAGAGGGACTGTCCCTCACAAAGTGGGACAGGTGGTAACCCTAAAGTCCCACCTTGGGCAATTGAAAAGGTGGCAACCCTATAATAGGTATGTGGTAGCATGACTTGGCCGATGGATGTGCATCCCAAAACCCAATTACTTGTCTGTATTGAAAAGTCTCGGTTCCCATGTATCAGTCAGACATGAGCAGATTGTATCAGGAACACACAAATAATATGATTAAATCACTGGACAGGCCGCCGATTCCGTACAGTCAAACGGCATGCCGTCGCCTAATGGGCAGCCATTCCCGATACTGTAAGCATATAATCTGATGTAATAGGCATCACAAGGTAATAATGTGGTCCTCGCTCTCACCCAGGGGTGTGAGTGTCAGATGCAAGCACCAATGTCATTGCATTTGCAAGTGCGGGAGCGAGCGGGTGTGAGCCTCTTTGGCTACCAGTATGCGAGTATTGCACTGGTAAAGCAATGTAGAGGCTAACCGAGTGTAAGAAGTTGTAACCAGAGCTTAGCATTGCTTATCACCGCACAAACCCATGCACACCCGCTCCCAACTTCTTTAATGTGCCTTACTCCCTCTGTATCCAATGGCCTTGTTCTGCCCTGCAACCAAATAAATGTCCTCTGCAAGGCTCGGAACTAGGACCCTGCACACACGGCTAATGTGATTTACCAATATGCCATGGCAGATATACAGACAACAGACAGTACCACAAACATATCACACAGCACAGTCATTCAACAGTATAGGAATGTATCCCATCATGTAGATGTATATGTGAGTGTTTATGTCCAGCATATAGATACATACATATATAGAGATATATCAGGAACATACCATGTGTCAACAAAGCATTACAAATGAATGAAACAGGAAACACCAGTGACACCTGTATTATGTAGTGGTGATGTTCTATGTGATCTTAAGACTCCCTCAGACAGATATGTGTCATTCATACATGCAAATAGTTGTACATTGGCCGTATACATCACTCTGTGCATGTAATGTACATTAACACAACAGTACCTGTCCAATCATTATGTGTGAACAGTACTCGTGCAAGGTGCTGTGTGCAACATCATCATGGTAAAGGTAAATGGGGTAACCATAGAGGGACCGGTAGTGTTGTGTATACAATGGGGTCATCCTCATCATGTGTACCTGGACCATTTAGGAGAGATGTGCATACCAGGATTGTGCGCCTGAGGGACAGGGATGAGGATAACAGGAGTATGTTGTGATGCATATTACAAGGATTACATGTGTCCAGTGGGCATGTGTGTTAAATGGACAGCTATGTATAGGGCAGATGTTGTCCTAGGAGCCAGTTGGCCTTATGTTTCCATAGGTGAGGGTCTTATGTGGGGGAAGGAGTGTTGGTATGTCCGTGGAGAACAGGTAGGGTAGGATCACAGACAAGACAGCATACAGGGTTGGTATATGACACATGTGGGGGGATACACCTCAGACAGGGATGGATGTTTGGCAATCACAAGTGGAACAGTGGGACGGAGGTCCCCAGCCATGGGAAGCCACCATGCACCTAAACAGCTGCAAAGGAGGCAGTTCTGGGGGCTGTCCAGGAGGGGCAGCATCACCCTGTAAATGTGACACTCCGCCCTTGAGCTTGCTTATCTGGCTTCGGAACCCCTTAGTGAGCCCTCAATGCAACACGTCCAGCACCCCACAACAGCAGACATGTACCTATCTGGTAATACTCCCAGGGGGCACATGCCCCATCCTCAGTGGTGGTACCGCCATAAGGTGGTGAAGAGCCAACAGAAGTTGATGTCCAAGTCTGGGCCCCAGATGTGCTAGTGCCCAGTGCCATGGTCAGCTGAAGTGGGACAGGAGGTTCTGCTGGGACTTCCCAACCCATTCAGCCTATGGTGTTGCAGTTTAAACCCACATATGGCTTAGTGATAGACAACAGTATACATGATTACCTACAACAGTATGCATAGATATCACCATCAACCCAACACAACAGATGGTATACATTTGCAGAGGGAGCACAACACATGCATATATACTGCATGCCATCTGTACAATGTGTAGTAGACGTGGGACTGCAGGTATGAACAGTTGCCCATTATTGGCTTGTCACTGGGAACTCCAGACAATGTCTGTCATACAACTGTTTCATGTGACATATGTGCAGTCAGGGATGCGATGGCAGTAACACATCCCTATCATCATGTACTGTCTGCATTCCTCACACTATGCTCCTGCTGTGCACAGATGTGTGTTCAGTGTGTAACACAGGAAACAAATGGTTCCACACACTGACCAGTTCACAGATGGCCCTACAGATGGGGGTCCCTCATGAACAGAGTACTGTCATGTCTGTATTAAAACATGCAGAATAGCCATTACCATGCACATGTTAAACAGGCAGTAGATTCAACACAGCATAGCTACACTTACATACTGTAGTCATGTGTGGTACATCACACTCCTGTCTTTAGGCTATTTCCCACTGTGTATGATGTTTGAGGTACATCCAGATATCATCAGTGATGCAGTGTTAGAACGCCACATCCAGGTACCACTCACAGCGACTTTCATGGCCAAATACCAACATGTTTTCCCTAGATAGCATACTGTGTTTATCATGTGAATGGCTATCGGGACACCATCACAGCTGTTCCACATGCAATCAGCTAGAGGAAGACTGCAATAGGTGCAGAGGCCATCACCTAATCATGTCCATCACTTAGAATACACATGCTGCTGCTGAGCAGGTGTACACCTTCACATCCACCAGAGAGTTTGTGGGTGGGACAGGCAAAGTACATCAGAGAAGGGCTTGGAGACTTAACCCTAAGCATCATCTGCCACACGCCTAACAGTGCAGGGGTCAAACCCCTGACTGACTAGTCATTACTATTACATGTGCATGATGTTACTACATGTGCCACAAAGGTGACATGTTGCTGTGCTGTAAGAACATATATGTGTGTATGTGAGTGACATCTGCAACAGAGATATAGTAGACATACATTAGGTGTGGCACACATGGCTGTCCATGTGAACGGATGCCATTGTCACCACAACCACACTCTCTAATGGACAAGCATTGACACTCTTTGCAGGGCCACAAATACACAGCCTAACTACATACTTTGCCACACTGCAGTAATGCACAGGACTACATGCACCACAGGGGATATCTGGAGGTTCTATGGTCTTGGGCATGTGAAAGTGTTTGACATCTGTTGGTATGCCAACAAGGGTTATACTGGAAGTGACTGTGGTTGGGAGCATCATAATCCACATGCAGACACAAGGTGCCAGTACTGACATGAATGTATGCATTGCTTCATGGGTGTGTAGTGGTTGGCTGCGCAAGATGGCTGTACAAGGCTGGGTGAGGGGTAATCCTTGGCATCGTGTCACCTGACAATGGTGTGCAGTGTGGTACAGGGGTGTAGTGTCTGCAATGTCCCACACAGATGGGTACTGCATGATCTGCCCTGACATCTTGGTTACCAATGTGTATGGCCATAGCTTTGCATTGCATGCCATGTCTGTGCTTGATAGTCCTTCACATGGGCATTGCCTAGGATGTGCATGTCCCACAAAACTGTACAGTGACATGTACAGGTGTACCTGGTTTGGCAGGCACATGTTGTGTACACAGACTGTTATCCCTTGATATACCAATACTGGCCTGGTGTGGCGAAACCTGCTTATAGACAGCAGGTCTACACTGCACATGCATTGATAGTATGATACAGGTATTCCCTGGTATCAGTGGCATTGGTCCATACAGGGCACATGTGTACGGCATTGTATGGCCTCTGTGGATTACATTTGATGGCACCACATATGTTGCAGGCATCCAGTGGGGAACATAGTGAAAGCAAAATGTCCATAAATATGTGCCTATTGTACCGCTGTACAGGGTGTCATGTCCTCTGCAGCCCACTGCATTCACACCTTGCCTACTATCTGTCATAAATGTGCATGGTACTAGCAACATAGCGGGATATCCTAGACAAGTGTGTTTGTGCATGGCACATGTGTGCAGGACATATACCGGGTACTGGTAGGGTTGCATACTTTGTTCACCTGGCCTTTTGCCAGATGTAGGAGTATAGCTTGCCAACACAGTCCCATGGCTGACTGACAGCTGTACTCCTCCTGAGGTGGCCAATGTGTCATAAGACGGACACCATATAGGAAAACTACAAAATCCGCTCCACAACATATCCAATGGTAAGACACTCACAGCCACCTCTACACAGGCTTTGACAGACAAACAATGTCCTGTGTACAACCCCCTACCTACCATATCACACTGCAGCAATACGCTTTTAGGGCACGTGTTACGGCGAATACTGATACAGCACACCTATAGGTGTATACCTAGGTGGGTAACAACAGCAGGATTGACAAAGGTGGTCATGTGATTTGTACAGAGAGTGCATACTCTACAACTTGTCTCACGCAGGCAGACATACACACACACACTTGGCATGTCTGGGATTAGAACACCGACCTAACTACTTTATTACACTACAGCATTATACAGTTACAGAACGTGCTACCCAGATTACTGGATTACGGAACACCCAGAGGTGTATTTCTAGGTGGGTGACATCATCAACCTTGCCAAAGGTGGGTATAGGAATTGTATGGAGTGTGAGCAGTCTAAAAGCATTATTCAGTCCTAAGGCAGATGGGGACAAACACACACACACACACACACACACACACACACACACACACACACACACACACACATGCACACTTGGCAAGTCTGGGATTACAACACCAACCTAACTACTTTATTACACTACAGCATTACACAGTTACAGAATGTGCTACCAAGATTACTGGGACACAGCAGTCCCTGAGGTGTATTTCTAGGTGGGTGACATCATCGGCCTTGCCAAAGGTGGGTATAGGAATTGTATGGAGTGTGAGCAGTCTAAAAGCATTATTCAGTCCTCAGGCAGATGGGGACCAACACACACACACACACACACACACACTTGGCAAGTCTGGGAGTAGAACACCAACCTAACTACTTTATCACACTATAGCATTACGCAGTTACAGAATGCGCTACCAACATTACTGGGTCACAGCATTCCCAGAGGTGTATTTCTAGGTGGGTGACATCATCAGCCTTGGCAAAGGTGGGTATAGGAATAGTATGGAGTGTGAGAAGTTTAAAAGCATTATTCAGTCCTGAGGCAGACGGACACACACACACACACACACACACACACACACACACACACACACACTTGGCAAGTCTGGGAGTAGAACACTGACCTAACTACTTTATCACACTACAGAATTACGCAGTTACAGAATGCACTACCGACATTACTGGGTCACAGCACTCCCAGAGGTGTATTTCTAGGTGAGTGACATCATCAGCCTTGCCAAAGGTGAGTATAGGAATTGTATGGAGTGTGAACAGTCTAAAAGCATTATTCAGTCCTCAGGCAGTTGGAGACAAACACAAACACACACGCCAGTGGTGGCAACAGAACACCTGCCTATCTAAATTACACTATTACCAATACTACATAGTTAAGAGTCACGCCACACAGACTACACATTTCAAGGCTGTCATTATGACCTTCTAGGAATGCGGACATCAACAGGGATGCTGGCAGTTAAGATGTACATACCTGTGAATCTGTGTGTTTAATGTAGGAATCCATCCTGACCTGGAGTATGCCTATCTGTGGAATGGATGACTACTATCACTATACAGGGTTATAATGGCCATGCCCATAAACATAGAAGTATATAACTGATGCAAAGTGTCACTGGGCATGCTCACACACTTAGCACAGGGCTGTTCGGAATTCACTATGTGTCCATCTACACAAGGTTATACTGGGCATGCTCATACACTTAGTAGCACTGGGCTGTCTGGGATGCACTCTGATTCTAAACACGGAAGGCCACAGTGGCCATGCTATTACAGTTAGACATAAAGAACACATTGTAGTGGATTCTGGTGTTAGTAGTTGTCATTGTTAGCAGGAACACTACTCTACATATATCTGACACCGGTCTTATAGACAATGTCTGTTGCTGTCTGTCACCTTAGATGTACCATTCTATACCAAGCACAATACTACCACTCACAGTAATGTCTTGCTAGGAGTGGCAACTGCTTGACCAACACAATGAGCTAATGTCCTGATGTAGTTACGAGGTTGTCCAATGTTTGTCATTCTGGGATGACATGACTGAAAGAAGACAGGCCTTTGTCACATATCACATGTGTCCATGATTCAAGGGAGTGGGGCTAATACCTAAGTCGCATTTGCCCATATAATGCCATTCCAAGGCAAATGTCCTAAACACAGGATAACACCTTGACACTTAGAGGACAACTGCATTGTATGCTTATGCTAACCAGTGCTAAATGTGTAGCATCCGTAATCACACTGCTCACTGTAGATCCAACATTGGGAAGTACTGACATCTGAGCAGTGAAGAACACCTGGCTGAAGGCTCTGTAGTGCACAATAATGCTACCACCATATACCTCAGAACCAGACATGTGGGCCATAACACAGGTACGGACCACTCCAGGTGGTGGTGTCCCCATATACATAGAGGCCACTCACATGTACTGACCAGTACTCCCACAAAAGGCATCCCAGATGAGTCAGGTGCAGGACACAGTGTCAAATGCTGCATTCTAGGATGTAAACCTCAAACACCACCATGGCCTCCGACCATCAACACACATACATACATGGTAGGACAAATCATGGTACACCACCATGTGACCCTTGACCAGTGGACTGTATCAAGCTCTACATCAACTGTGCAGAGTACCCATGTACTGACACAGTTACATCATGTGTTATGCAATGCAATGATACCACTGTGTGTAACCAGGTCAGCTGTACACATACCAGGAACCCTCAGTTATTTACAGCATTAGCAGATGACTGTTACTGTACACCAGTAAACACCCTCATGTTTGGATATTTCATACATGTACCTGCCCTGGATATGTACATGCCACACACGTACAACATATATGTAAATAACATAGCTGTTGTCCTTTGTGCAGACAGTTGGCTACAGCCATTACATACACGCACATGGAATGTAGGTCCATGGCTGCTGAATACTAACAGTACATAAGGTGTGATATCAATTTTGACAGAGGTAACATTCCCTCTGTACCGGTCACCCATTACACCTGTCATATCATACAACAGTCCATGTGTCATGTATGTCATTACACATGTCCACCAATTGCAATGCCTACAAACATGCCCAAATGACAGGATTGTAGGACATGTACTTGTACATGTAGTGGTGTGCATTCAGATATCATGTGTGTGCAGTTGCTGATGTATGCAGGTGACGTGTACCTTAGTACATCATGCAGTTGCAATGCAGCCTCAACATTGCCAACTGTATATGGTGATATGCTGAAAGTACGGAAAGGTGTACCTCAGGTATGGACAGATGTGTGGAAATAACTAAGTGGTGGGGCATCTTTGCCGATGGATGTTTGCTGAGGACAGCTCACAGGTGTGTGACAAGTGGTCCTACAATAAACTGTGTAACCGGTAAGCAATGGTTTCATTAATTAAAGGGAAACACACACAACATAGACAGCAGTCAGGGTGACACCGAAGGTAAATCACTTGACACCTGTAATAGTTAAGACCTCCCGTGTGCATATATCAGCACAGTTGCCAAAGGAAGCATCAGTACACTTTGTAACGCATGTAATACTGCTGTAAGTCTGTCATACATATCATGAGCTAGGCAGGTGTTTGATTCACAGTACTGGCATGTATTGTTGCGTGTGTATCCATATTGTCACGTATGGTAGAGAATACATCTCAGTTGTTACTCACTCTCCTGTACACTGTTGTAGACATCTGTACAGACTGCAGTGTAGAAAGCAGGACATAGGCAGGGGTGTGTATCTCACACATGTGAGGTATCTGTATGTGCGTGACATAAGTGTATTCAGTAGTGAATGCCACAGTGTGTGTGTGTGTGTGTGTGTGTGTGTGTGTGTGTGTGTGTGTGTGTGTGTGTGTGTGTGTGTGTGTGTGTGGCTGTCTGTTCCCCAGAGTGAGGATGTATGTTACCATACTGAACTGATAAGACCCATCCCCCCATCCAGCTGATGCAATCTACTATCCATGTTGATGTCCCTGATCTTAGGCCACACTGACTACCTGTACATGTGTATTCTCTGTGGCACGTCATGTAGGTGCACAGTACTGTAATGATGATTTGCACATAGGCAGGGGTCCACACCTCAACAGTAGCAACTGTGTGTGTGAGTGTGTGTTACTGTGTCGGTGAATCCGTGAGTGTGTGGGTGTGTTACTGTTTCACTGAATACATGTTTGTCAATACCTGAGTGTGTGGGTGCAGTTGTGTGTTGGCATCCTGTCATGGAAACATATATTACTGCTTCTCAATGAAGCATCACACTTCCCACTGGCCTCTACCCTTATCATCAGCTAGACTGCTCTCTTACCTCCCCCATTCCATGTAACTGTACCTGTGATGTCACCCAGTATGGATGTCACGGCTGTAGCCACAGTAGACATTCTAACAGTGATGTGAAAGCTACAAGGTGCATGCTGGTATATTCATACATACCTGTGAGTAGTCCACATTTACATATGAGACACTAACTGCAAACACTGATATCCACCAGCACGTGCAATTAGACCTGAAGGAGGAAAGCAGAACATCATGACCAACATGCAGTTACTGTTGTTACACAGCACATATTATTAACAGTATGAAATGCATTGTACACCTGTACTACATCGTATGTCTGCTGCCTGTCAACAGGACACAACAATTGTAATCTACACTTATCTTCCTAGTCTGTTCACCCTGTGCATTAGATGATATGAGCATGTCCCTGCACCAATGGTGTGGATGACAGGGATGCGGCACAGGCATCATCATATGCACAGGGTGATAATGTTTGCCAGAGGCCTAGGCTGCACCATTGGATGTCATTATGTGTGTGGGTTAGGGCCTTTGATCTAATTGGGCATGTGTGGATGTTATGCATGTGTGTGTTGTGGTGCCCTACATATGTTTCCGGTGTGTGCATGTATGTATGCACACAGTTCTGGCATGTGTCTTGCCTACACAGGGGTATTATTGACAGCTGCGGACTATACAGACCAGGTTTTACAGTTCACGGTGTCTGGCCATGGCCACGTCACCTGTGCCTGCCAGGGGTTGCAAGGGCACTACCAGGCAGAGGTGCAGATTGGGTACTGTCTGATGACACATGTCCACTGGAACCGTGTCCCTATTGGGACCATCCAGGGCCACGTGCACATGGCCTGCTGTGTCATGGTGTGGACAGCACAACACCAGCTGCAAGGCTGCTGCTGCTACCGCCACTATGGTAGCGGGCATGTAAGGTACCTCGTTCACATAGACCTGAAACAGGTGATGTGGCAGGCCTACGTCCACATGCCCAATGCCTCATTCCTACCAGATGTTCCAACACAGACAGCTCACGCTTGCGGATTGTCATACCACGGTCAAAGACTCCAACCATGTCACCCAGTCGTCTATCCAAAGCTTCAGCAATCTGCTGTTGAGCATTTACCATTGCCTGGATGTTGTTGTTTAAAGAATGGGCAGCAGCCCTCTGTAGCCTCTGATCTTCTCTGTTGTGCCATTCAGCACTTGCCTGTCTCTCCATTACAGCCTGAAACATGCATCTGGTGACACCAGCTGCTGTGCTGTGTCTTACAGGGGCATGTTGGCCAGAGGTCCTCCTATGAGCAGCCCTGGCCACGTGCCTGTGTGGGGCATCACCAGTCAGTTGGCTGACACCATGATGTGCAGGCACACATTACATAGCCCCCACACTTTCCTGTTCCAGGTTACCACATGCCAACTGTCCTTCTTCTATGACTACTGGTGATGAGGTATGTGTAGGCATGAGAGCTGTGTGGGGGGATGAGGGGGATATACGTGGGATGGTAACCAATGGCACAGTTTCAGCCCCTGACAACCCTGCCTGTGCCTCAATCATACGTTAATCATCACTGCTAGAGTCTGTGGGGACACTAACATCAGATGGACTGCAGGAGGGGAACTCACCTACATCACCTGTGAGGGGCAGACAGGAACTGTACATTACAATCTATACAATAGACACACACACACACACACACGCACACACACACACACACACACACACACACACACACACACACACACACACACACACACACACACACAGACACACACACAGACACACACACAGACACACATAGACACACACACGCTATGGCACCCAACATGCATGTGATATGGCACCCAAGGCATGCAGCGCAGACAGTAATAGTGGTAGTTATCATACATCCCTGGGTTGCACACAACAGCATGCATGCTTCATAGCAGAAGGCATGCAAATTACACAATCATAGTAGTTGTTAGCATACATCCCTGTTTTACACCAGGTAGACCAGCACAAGTTAACATTACACCTGCCTGATGTGTGGCATATGACCTTGACAATCATATGTAGTATGACATGTGATCTGCTGACGTGTGCAATGACATGCATACATGTTTAACACAATGGTGTCCTGTCAAATATACAGTGGGGTAATGGTGTCCCAATGCAGTGTTGTCTGTCAACCCAGCAGATATACTGCACATTTAGCTGATGTGCATGGCCATTGCAGGGAATCATGAGGTGTCTCTATTGCTATACAGTGTGAGTTACAGACAGAGTTCATAGCCATGACTGTGTTCAGCAACAATACATATATACTGTGGAATGTGACCTACATCATTGAGGTGTATACACACTAAACCATGATGTGGAATGTGTGACACAGGTCACTGAAGGGTATACATATGACACCCCTGCACATCTGCAACCATATTGCTGCTACCTGGCAACTATGGCCAGACATGGCAAACTCATTGGTACACCATGTTCCACATTACATCTGTGTACCACACACACACACACACACACACACACACACACACACACACACACACACACACACACATGAGGAGCAAGGATGACATTGATGTCCAACACCAGGAAGGGGAATGCACTGTATCTGTGGGCTGATGTGGATACTGTACAGGTGACTGCTGTCATGTCGTGACACACTCAAGATGTTCAACACATCTTATGTGGTGGATTGATGCCACGCCTACACAAGATGTGCACAGACCTGTAGGATGTCTAGTGTTCCACATTTGCAATATAACCATTACACAAAGGCCATAGTTGGACCATGTGGAGCCAATGTACGACAGGGTGTACACACAAGCAAATCACGTCTACTATGTGTGTTGCTCCATGTCTCTGGCCATCCTCCATGGCCATGTGTGTACATGTGTTGGCCAAATTATAGCGATGGGTGTCTATTTCACATGTCTGTGTTGTCCCATATGACATACACCCATAGATGTCATATGCTCCACTGACGACAAGGTTATGCAGACAAAGGGTGGTATGTTTGGTATGTGGGATATGTTTTTCAGGATAGTTTGGCAGTGTTGCAACCAGCCCAATAGATGACATGGATGTGTCATTGTGTGACATTCATAGCAGGACTATGATCCACACCAGTGAATCCTATGGGCTGGCCATACTCCAGCTCACTGCGTAGTACTGTTTGTATTCCCCACATGTGTAGTTTTGATCTGTAGTACATGTCCCTACAGTGAACAGCACCTCACCCATTGTATGCACAGCTGTCCACACATCTGGCAATGACAGTTTGTGAGGTTTCAAGTCGGTGTTTCACATAGTTTGCAAGTATTGCACATGGGTAGCCATTATGATGCATTGCAGTTCGGACCTGCATATTGTGACAGGACAATACATTATGTGGACATGTGGTAAATGGCCACATGGCAGATAGATCTGTGCATTAAGATGCCTGATAAATTATAACAGTCTCACCTGCAATGGGCTGCTGCTTCAGCGGAACACCGGAGGTACCTAAATTGGAGTAACACAGCAGTATGATCATTATCCATGCCTGTATGATAGCTACAGGGTGCAATGTGCATGTTAACACATACACCAGTACAATAGACTATACTATGGAGTATGCACATGTGTGCAT
This sequence comes from Protopterus annectens, assembly GCF_019279795.1. NCBI lineage: Eukaryota > Metazoa > Chordata > Ceratodontiformes > Protopteridae > Protopterus > Protopterus annectens. The sequence continues at coordinate 232,697,925 of NC_056739.1, forward strand.
ACACAGAGTTGCATACTATAGTATGCGGCATGTGTGCATACATGCCTTGCATATGATGCTATATTACATATTGTACAGTGGCACATGTAACTATATGGAATATATTTGTTATAGGTGCAGTAGTGACTTACCAAACAACTCCAGGCTTGGTGGTTGAGAGACACCCACCTCCCCAATATCGGCTAAGGCTTGTGGATGTTGATCTGCAGGTGTCCCCAAGTTGGCCAGTAGCTCCTCGGTACATGTGAGTGGGGGCTGGGTTGGTGGCCACCACCTGTTGCACCTTGTTCCCTGGTGATTGTATTTGCATGCTGCTTTGCCCATCTAATGAGGTCTGTACAGTGTCTGCACACCTGCTGTTATGTGCAGTTGTGGCCATCCACATCATTAACCCACCTGTGAAGTCCTATCCATAGGTCATCCCACTGCTGTGCATCCTGTGGCACATGGCTGAATAGGATATCATGATTGTCATGTAGGTATGGGATGAGGGCCTCGTCCTCCAAGTGGGTATAAGGGGTAGCCTTGCACGCGGCATATCTGGAAGACATAAAGATGGAGACAGGTCACAGTAACTCACAGAGACATATAGAGCTACAGCTGAACATACATGTGTATTGCATTTATTACGATTAAATAGTTGTCTTTGCAAATCTACATGACACTGACACCACTGACATGTTTGCGTCACACACATTTGACACTCAATGGTGATTGGATATTATCACCATATATGTGTGTGTGTCACCTGATTACATTGCTCTTACTCCATGTGGATGCTGTCTTGATGTGGGCATGTTTGTTTGCCTGTACTGGTGTTCTTACCTATCAGCATATGACTGGATGTGTCCACATTAATGGAGTTGACCTTGATGCTGTGTATATGTCACATATAAAGACTTACACTGCCTTAACGGACATAACCTGTGACCCTGCATACTTGCTCATGGAAGGTTTTACATGTATGTGTTTTGCCATATACATCTACACGGCACTGTACAGCAGTTCAACATCCTGCCATGTATCACCTGTGTTGCACATGTGATACACATGGAACACTGGCTAGTCAGATGGTATTTGCAGGGATGGATATCAACTATAGCATGTACAGTCAAAGTCAACTAGTAGGCTATATGCTCTGGGCCATGTAATAATCTAGGATGAAAGGTTACCTAGCTGTAGCTGACAGGTGGTGTCTGGGGCCAGGTGGAGCAGTGCCACATAACTGATCCACAGGGTTAATGATACATTTACCATGCAGTCATCACACCATGGTTTGAAAGGAGGGCAATGTGCAGCTTTGCTGGAAAGGAATGCATAGTATGGCAGGACTATGTAAAGTGTATGGGACAAGGATCTGTTCAGCATATGGTGATCCTAGTACTAGGAAGGTGGATGTGCATGAAGTATATGTTTGAGATCAAGATGTGTACATGTAGCATGTTCAGCATCATTGGGTTGAACATGGCTTTATTCAGGGTAGGCATCATGCTGCATAGTGGAGATGGGGATTGGGAAGGCTGGTGTAGGCCATCTGAACATGGACAATACCCCTTAAAGGAAATATGTGATCTGATATGGGTCACTTGAGTGTTGAGTATGGCTGGATAATGATCTCTATATTCATGGATGGCACCCTGTCATGATTAGAGTTGCCACATACAACTACCTGACAGGTGTGGTGACGTAACTATCACAGGAAAGACAACTGCCCAGCTGTATTCCTTACACACAGTGTCCATTATGTTGACCACTGCCTAGGTGGTAGTTCATGGGTACAGGTTTATTAACATAGGGGTGACAATGCAATATGTAGCTGTCAGACTGTGCCCATATGTCACACACCTCACCCACAAAACCCCTTCTGTATGTTGTCAACAATACTCTGAGTCCGCTATTGCTCCTAGGTCATAGTCATTCTCATACTTCAATAGACAGATGTCTTCTGTTAGTCTGTGTGATATAGACTACAATGAGGGGGAGTACAATGAATTAACCCTGTCTTACTGTAGCTGGCACTGGTGTGATGTGCATGTATTATTCAGACACCTTCTGTAGTGTTGGTTCTGCCAGCAGTCCCATTGCAAAACACTCCTGTGAGATAGGAATGTACATGTAGTATACAGAGTGTAGGTGAAACACAGTATGGGTGATGATGTCCTATGACCTGGCAAGGTTATGATATGCAGTGTGAAATCAACCTTATTGTCATCTACATTTGTACTGCTGATATCAAATAATTTGATCAAGGTTCATGGCCTTTCAGATCAGACTCAGCAGGGTAGTAGTGTAGTACTTCCCATTATCAGTGGTGTCAACCCCTTTGTGGGTTGTGATACCTGTTGGTGTGCACCATTCAGTGTGTACACAGCCTGACATGAAGCTATGTTTTACATGATGTGTATATGCAGAGCAACTTGTTTGCCATATGTGTATGATGCAACCTGGGATGTGGACAGGTCCCAAGCAGCCTGAGTGCAGCTTGTACCTACATAGTTGTGGTTACAGGGGCTCTGTAGTGTACATGGATATATGATTGTGTACCTGTTGGGGGGGCAGTGTGTTTATGTTATCCAAGACCCTATCTGGATTGCTTATTCATGCTCAGCACTTGTTCAGAACTAGAGGTAAACAGTTTTTGTACGTATTCTTCTCACTTGCTTAGAGTAAAACAGCTCTTGTACTCACTTTCCTCACTTATCTAGGGGAAAATAGTTTTATATTCAGGCATGTCCAAGGGTCAGCTCCCAGTGTTCTCTCCTGTCTATCTGATGAATCTGGACATCTTGAGGCAATGTAGACATTGCCTCATGTACACAGACAACCCTCTCCACCTACCACCCAACACTACAACCTGTGAGAGATGCACTTATCTAGCCAAACTGGAGGTAAAGCTCTCTCCAACCAAGACTGACCCTGACAGTCATGTGGAGAAGGTAAACATTTGCACCACACCACACTCATCACATAGGCTCACTAAATCTACACCAACATAATCCACAAATAGTAACACAAAAACATTAGTGGAGGCTCTATATAATAATCTGTCTAAGCAACAGAGACCTCCAAAGTGGAAACGGAAGCAGCCCTCCATCCCCAACACAACCCCAATGGCACATAGCCCACAGAGTCAGTGTGCCACTCAACCACAGCCAATAAGGCAAATCAACATACCCAACACACTAGTCATAGGTGACTCTATAGTCAGGCACATTGATGTCCCACTCACCAAGCTAAACAAGGAGAAGGTTACTGTCAGCTGCCTGTCAGGTACCAGGATCCGCCACATAACCCACTCACTCAGGTCACTCCACAACAAGTACAAATATGACTCTGTCATGCCCATGTTGGTGTGAATGACCTGAGGCGTACCTCCTTGGACTACATGAAAAGACACATGGAAGAGCTCTCAGATCTTGTAGCCCAGGCAGGTATGATCCTAGCCCTGAGTACCATTCTGCCATCACCCAGAATGATACCACAGTACGAGGAAAAAATGATTGACTTCAACAATTGGCTAAGCATCTGGTGTCATTCTAAGGGGATCTAGTATCTGTCTGCTTGGGATGACATGGTCGACAGACCACGATGCTTTGCCACAGATGTCCTGCACCTGTTGCCCCTGGGATTTCAGATACTGGCTAAGGCTCTTGCTGCTCCTATAGTGCCTTCTTTAGGCAAGGTTCAAATAGCATATTCACCACCATAACAGGAACAGGCAAGCACAAACTGAGGGTAATGCTACTCAATGCTGGAAGTCTAAATCTCAAAATGCACTCACGAGGCACTCCTTGTAATGGAGAACATCTATATCTGTGCAGTGACTGAGACCTGGTTCAGGGCTCCAGAGAGCACCCCTGCACTACCAGGCTTTAACTCATAGAACACTTTTCAGCCATGTAACCTGGACCTGAACACCTAAAGCAGAGGTGTGTCCATATTCATTAAGGATATCCACCCCTGCAGGCTAGTTGCTTATCACAATGCATCCAAGGTTATCCAAGTACAACTACCTCTGGGCTAAACTGCAATCCAAATCGTAGCTTGCTACAGATCCTCCACCATGCCCCAAGATTCCCACTCCTCTTTTCTTGATGTACTGGAAATTATTATGGTTCAACCAAACACCCTACTAATGGGCGACTTCACCTAACCCACCATTAACTGGGAAAACTACTCATGTACAACTCATTAGCTCAACGCTTTCTGTAATTCATAAACTCCAATGCTCTGGATCAACTTATCCACACACCCACCAGGGGCAACAATATCCTAGACCTAGGCATTACCAACATGAGTGACTGGTGTTCCACACCTGAAGTCAACTCCTTGTTGGTCCGATCCGACCATAAGCTAAAAACCCTTGATATCCACATTCCACACCCACCCCCCATTAAGGAAACCACAGTATAATAATTCTACAAAGCTAACTTCATGCTTCTTAAGACAGACGTGGTGAAATGCATGACACCCATGCATATGGACAATACAGTTACAACTGCTGAATCCTACACAAATGCACTCTATAAGCACTTACACGAGTGCATGGATCATGCTATCTCAAACAGAACCAAGACACTATACTCCTAATTAAGGAAGCCAATTTGGTGGTCCCCTGCCATAAACAAACTGTACAACAGAAGGAAGACACTGTTGCAGAAGAGAGTACAATCCCATGCATGTTGGAGTTCCCTGGTCATCTTCTTATGAACCTGAGATCCCTTATAAGATCCTCCAAAGCTAGCTACAGAAACAAAACCGCCACTAATTCCAAGGACAACCACAAAGCATTCTATAGCTATGTCAAATATCTCAATGTCAACACCCAGATCTGCTCTGAGTTACAGCACAAAGGCACGAACATTACAGAACCAACTGATATTGCCAACATCCTGGCAGATAGGTTCAGTGCTACCTTTCCCCCCTCTCACCCCCTAAAGGGCCCATATCTATACAGGAAGAATGCAGAGTCCCTGTAATCACAACTGCGCAGTTAAAGCTGCACACTCTAAAGCCAGTATCACAGCATCCATGGGACCGGACAACATCCCAGGCTGCATCAGGCTTTGTGCCCCCTGAATGGCACACAGCAACAGTTATCCCACTCCACAAAGATGGCACCACAATGGACAATGGGACCTATTGCCTATTGCCCTATAGGCCTGATTAGCCTGGTCTGCAAGGCTATGGAGCACATCATCATGGATCTCAGTCACAGAGACATTGGGTACCTCCAAACCTTTGACGCCTCCCAGTTTTTGCAGACTTCTTTGAGACAGTTACCAAAGCATTAGATGAGGGTAAGGAGGTCCATATAGCCTACCTTGATCTTTCAAAGGCTTTCAACACTATTCCCCATTCTGGTATTATCGACATACCCATCCACTTGAACATTAACCCCTACGTCATGAGATGGTTTGCAAAGTGGCTCATGGACAGAACCCATGCAGTGGGAGTTGCATACCCTAGGTCCGACTGTAAACCAGTTACATGTGGCATCCCCCAGGGCTCAATCCTAGGACCCCTCATGTTTGGTATATACTTCTCTGAGGTACAGGCAATCACAGGAGGGCTTTGGCTGAAAAGGTTTGCAGATGACTGCAAACTAGGAGCCATAATTGTTTCCCCAGCTGATACTGACACCCTCCGGAAGGGTTGCACTGAGATGGATACCTGGTGTCAATATCATGGCCTGAAGCTGAATGCCAAAAAGTGCATAGCCATCCCCTTTGGATAAAACTAATTACCTGCGGACTACCATATAGGTGCTAGTCCCCTACATACAGAAAAGGTAATAAGGGATTTGGGAACCCAAGTAGATAGCAATCTCTCTTTCGATAGCCATAATGCCAAGGTGGTTAAAATATCCTTCTACGTGGCCCCCCTAATCTCTAATGGGTTCGCATCCAGAACAAAGGAGGCCATTGTGCCTCTCTACTCATGACTTATTAGACCCATTAAAGGATACAACACCCCATTTGGGATGCACCTTACAAGACAACTGCAACAGCTTGGAAGACCAGAACAGTACCACACCAAGAGAATTACTGACCAAAACAGATGATCTATGCAGCCCAACTAAAGAAACTCCAGCTGTACTCGGTTGTATACCGCGTACTCACAGGTGATCTCTGCTTGACATACAAGGCACATGTCCAACCCAGTATTGCTGGATATGCTCCACCTAAACAGAAGCACCTGAGAGCCACATACTCTAGGGATATACATCTAACCACAACGATGACTAGGACATGCTGGATGGATAGATTCCTGACCCGGAGACTTCCCATGCTTTGGAACATGATTCCAATGTACATCAGGCAGGGCCCCTCACTAGTACTCTTCAAGAGAAACCTTGGGTGGATGGGAGACAGACATGTACCCTGAGGATCACTGCAGTGGCTCTGCTGGACAGAGGCACATGGAACTAATGGCTCTGCAGTTCAGAGGCACAGGGAACTAACCTACGGGGATGGTGGAAGCCAACACACTCTAGCTAGGCTTATAAATACCCTTGGGCAGACAGCCTAGTGTCTACCTTTGAACTTATTACATGTCTTATGTGCATGGATAGTTAACTACCTCTTCCATTTTACTTTGCTGTCATGCTGATAAACTGTCGGGTGACTACAAGTCATATGTATCTTGTTATTGTGTATTGTAAATGCCAATAGACATAACTAATGTGTGCCTAACATAACAGTAATGCTATGTAAATTGTAATACATATCTGCCTACAGTAATGTACGTTACACAGTTATTGGCACAATATCCCACAATGCAAATCATAATTGCACAGTAGGCCAACCTTTGACATGTTATTCTCAGTAATACACCCATACATATGCTGTTACAACATATCAACATATACTATCTCCTGTTATAGTACATACTTGTTGGACCAACCCTGCCACTGACAGCGGCTGGTGAGGAATTGTTGGGTTCAAAGCCCTTATATAGCATCCTTTGTGGTGTATGCAGTGTTTGCCTTGTGACCTACAGCAGTACATGCAAAAATACTACAAGCGTTACTATGCTCAACAATACATCACTACAAGATAACTATTTCCACTATATGCATTGTGTACACTTCAAATATTACAGAACAGGTACTACATACACAGACATACTGAGTGTTCTACATACCTTATTAGTAACCCGAGGTGTCGTTTACTGTTATTTCAATCCTTTTCAGTTTGTGTTTCAGTCTTCTTTGTAACGTTCTGCTGGTATATACAGATGGTTTGAATGTGTGATAAGCCATCCTTTTATAGTTAAATATCAGTAACGTGCTATCCTGACCACCTATTGGTGTTCCAAAGTAGTTAATTAGATGCACATCAGCTGTGAAGCTACTCCATTGGCCAATACCATGGCAACAGTGGTGTATAACTGAGTACTCCACTTGGGTGTTGTCCCTTTGCCTTACTTTCTAGGAAGACAGCCTGGATGTGTTGTCTGTGATGTATTTCAATAGCTATATGGAGTCAGACACTCCCGTAGATTGCATGTAATGGCTAGTAGATGTTGTTCTACATGTGAGTACAGCTGTTATATTTCAGAACATTGCTACTTATGCAGGGTTTATTTATACCTGATACTTCTGCAAATGTTGCAGTCTGGCAAGGATGTTTGGGCAGCTCAAGGCTGTATGGCTATGCATGAAATGTTAGGTGGTTTACAGTGTGCTCACCAGACATCTTTGGTTTGGTGTACATGTGTATCATACTGTGCTGTTAATCAGTAATTGGAAACATTTCCCGGGGTACACATAACCCTCTGAAACAGGATTAGTGCTAACAAACCCTGTAACATCAGCAGCTGTTCCATTGTATAACAGCAACTATTTCACATAGGGCCATGTTAGTGTGTCTCTGACAAGGTATGTTAAGGCTTCTGCAGATGTCATACAGTGAGTGAATGATTTGTGATGTTATTACAGTTTGTATTGTAATTTGTTTGGGTGTGGGGGAGATGTTGGTGGGTGTACATAGATGCAGGTGTGTAGGAACTGCTTTTATACATAATTGATATGTGCATGAGGGTTCCTTCCCTATTTGAACACCTATTCTTTAGTGGACTAATACTATGGTAATTGCAGGCTTATTCATTAAGGCACTGTTAATTGGTTCCTGTATAGCATGCAGGTGATGTTAGTCCTTGAATCCTTTCAGCAATACATCGGAATGTAATAAAGTGTTGCTAAATGAAAGCTGTGTATTTCTGTCATAGGTATTTGCAGTTATTGGAGCTGTGTTGGTGACTGACCCTCTTTGGCTAGGGTTACCACCTTTTCAAATGGCCATAGTGGGACATTTTCTGGACAAACATCAGATTTGGCAGGCCGATACAAACCCACAGTCAGTACAAAGGGTAGAATTTTTCTTTTTTGCCTAAATATAAGCTTATTCTTGTAGCAGTTTAGTTGCTTATCCTGTTTCTTGTAACATGTAGGTATTTTAGATACAGAAATAACTATTGTATGCAACTATTGCATTACATATGGGACATAATTATGTCCTACAATCTCAGGACATTTGCCACGTTTAATATTTTTGGTCAGGACACAACCGCGCAAAGTGAGACAGGTGGTAACCCTATCTTTGGCTCATGTCCATAGCACATATTTGTAATAGTGTATAGGCATATACTCTCCATATCCTTTGTTCATAAAGTTTGGTCATGGCGGAATGTGTGATTGCTATGGTCCATGTTATACTCATATATGAACACTTCAACTGCTGTATACGGGATACCTATGGAATCCCGAACGCACACAGTTCCGACACCCACAGTACCGGGCCCAGACTCCCATACCCCACATTACCGACACAACAGTGAAACTGGCAAAAGTAACACAAACATGGCACACATCAACACACACATGCACAGACAGACACACTGCTACCCACCACATCCAAACAAACCATCCTACACTACGTATGAGCAGGTGGGCAAACCCCCCCTACACCCCTCCATGTGGTTGGCTACACCCCCCACACCCCTCCACTTTAATATTCTACCTCTGAGATTGCACAAACAGATGCATAAAGCAAACCCACACCCACACATTACAGTCCCCCAGGAACACACACTACACTCAGAACACACACTTACACACACTACAGCCCTCAGAAACACACTTACACACAGTAACCTACCTGGACCACAACACCAGAAGCACTGACTAAATGTCCCTTAACATCTGGATTTTAAACCTTGCGCTTCTGGTGTTTTGGTACTGTGGTCTTTCGGTCTTTAAGCCTCGTGATTACGCGTGTCAGTATGTCAAGCATTCGTCATTTGGTAGGTATCCCATTTATATGTACCTCCATGGTTATGTAGATGTTGTTAACCTATCTATATATCTACATATATATGTATATCCCCATATATCGACATATCTCTCTCTCTCTCTCTATATATATATATATATATATATATATATATATATATATATGTATGTATATATATATATATATATATATATATATATATATATATATATATATATATATATATATATATATATATATATATATATATATATATATATATATATATATATATATATATATATATATATATATATATAGAGAGAGAGAGAGAGCACACCACCTTTCATTGGTGTATATATATATATATATATATATATATATATATATATAAATATTTTTTTATATATATATTTGTTGATTTATATATATATATATATATATATATATATATAGAGAGAGAGAGAGAGAGAGCATACACCTTTCATTGGGTACATGCCAGTTTGTCCTATTTCCAAACATTCCTCCCTTTTGTGTTTTAACCTGTCAGAATACAAAACTGCTGTTGGTACATCTCAGGTAGCTTAGTGGTAGGTTATTGTGAAGATTAAGTACATGGTTGTGTGTTCTAATCCTGGCAGTGGTCATTTTACCTCTCAGAGGAGGCACTGGTAGTGCAAGGATGATTAACGCACATTTCAGCGGTTGTGTGTTCCAAATGTTTATTATTCTGTGGAATACTACCTATATATGCAAGCTGTGGTTAAGGTATGCTATGTAACATGTAAATCATCTCTGACATTATTGGGATTTGAACCAGGACTGCACAGATATTATGCAAATGCTGTAGCCATTACACTGCTGACATTAATGTTCCTTCTGCCTATTTCCTATGTCCATGAATCCTATGTGTAAGCTTGGCTACACAACAGGCAGAGCCACCCACACCCAGTGAGCTTCTATAAATACTGACATGACACATGAATTGAGAGACTATACATTAACATCTTAACTACATTTGGCATAGCCCCTCACTGACACACTTCAGGGGAAACCTTAATGTGTGACTGGCCAACAGTATATACACCCCTGGGGTCATGTGTCCCAGACACATACAGCCAGGGAGTGGGGGAGACACTCCAGTTTTACAGCTGCAATACCTGTTGAGGAAATTGAATGCTGTTGGTTTGTCAAGTCAACATGCCCTTTTGAGATCACTATGTGCCCCTATCACCCTACAGCACCCCAGTCTTCAACAGCTTCCGGCAACTCTGCCTGGAATCACTTCATTGGCTATGCTTGACAGAGGCTCAGTTACTTCATCAATGGTGCAGGTAAAGCCACCTCACTGTAGCTATGCTTCTAAATGCCCTTGGGCAGATAGCCTACTACCTATCTGTGAACCTCTACAGTGCAGGCCATCTCCAACATCATATGTGATTATACAGAGTTTTCTGATCACAATATACAGTGTAAATTCACCATGTAGTCAGACAACAGTTAAGTACAGCAATAGCATACAGACTACTGATACATAATCACACCAAAAGCCTATCTTGGAAGCTAGTGGACATGTATAGGTTTCAGGCTTTGTATTGCTTACCAGTAAGTTACCTACAGGAAAGATGGGACACAAGCACAGATGGGATACATGCCTGCAAAAATGCCATACCAACTTGCATGTGTCAGCCTAAGGCTTTGGAATGCTCAGCAAGGCTATTGGCACCCCCATGATGCTGTTTTTAGTCAGGTCTCAGAGGTGAATCTCACCTCCATGAACTGCACAATAGTGGAACCAATGAGGGTTAGCCTACTCAACACCAGGGGTAGTACTCACAACATGCGTGCACTCACAGCAGCCCTCAGTATGGACAACATCTACATCTGTTCTGTGACTGGGACCTGTATAAGGCTCCTGGGAGCACACCGGCACTACCAGACTACAACCCATAACACACATTTCAGCCACTGTACATGGACTGGCACAGACATGGAGGGGTGTATCCATATTCATCGGGGATACCTACACCTCCAAGTTAGTGGGGCAGCATGATACCTCTGTGATCATCCATGTGCAGCTAACATCAGCCACGACTGCAATGCAAACTGAGCTACTACAGATAACCCTCCATGACCCAGGAGCACCACTACAACTATCTGGAGACAGTGGTAAACATGACAGTCCTACCAGACACCCTGTTATTGGTCAATGTCGGCTACCCTACACTTAACTGGAAAACCTACTCAAGTATTCACTTTCAGGCCCAGCACTTCCTGGGATTTATCACTTCTTAAGGACTGTATCAGTTGGTAGATGGACTAACGAAAGGTGAAAACATGCCAGAAGAGGTAATCACTGACATGTGCAACAGGTGCACTACAGCAGAGGTAAACCGGTCACTGTTTAGATCTGACCATGAACTATTCACTGATGATTTCTACTCCCAACCATCTCCCCCACCCAAGAAACACACAGTGAATACCTTTCCTACAGCTAAATTCACAGTACTAATGACAGAGGTGGGAGGGTTCACAGCCCCCACACTCAGGGATGACACTGCTCAAGATACAGACAGAATTACAAATGCACTCTATAAGCACCTACAAAGATGTATGGGTCTTGCCATCAATGGTAAACCAAGACTCACTACTCCTACACAAGGACACCAGTCTGCTGAACCCCTGCATTGTACAGGCTATACAACAGAAGTAGGACAGTAGTCCAGAACAACAGCAAATCCCAAGACATGCAGACGTCCGTGATCAGTATTAGCAAGATACTTATGTTACTCATGTAATCATCCAAGGACGACATCCACAGGTAAATAGGCATGGATTTGGAATATGACCAGAAAGACTTTTTTGGCTATGTCAAGGATGTAAGCAGTAACACACAGATTTGCATTGTGCTGGTGCAATATTGCACTGAAAATACTGACCTGACTGATATAACCAACACACTTGATACATTCAGAGCAAGCTTCACCCCCTACTGGGCCCACAACAATCCCCAAAACATACAGTATCCCAGACATCTGAGACATACAGGTGGTAATGGCCCTTTCAAATGGAATGACAGAGTGTCAATGGAGGTAGATGGTGTTCCAGACTGCATTCTGCAGACACTACAAGACAAAGTGACCCCCCCCCCGCCTAATATACCAATTCAACATCAGCCTCTACACAGGCTACATGGCCATTCACTGGCACATGGCAACAGCTATTACACTCCACCAAGGTGGGGACACAACTGACCATGGTAACTACCACCCCATAGGCCTGAGTAGCCTGATCTGCACGGCTATGGAGCACATCCTCATGGCACTCATTAACATAGACAATGGTAACCCCCAGACACTTGACCAAACCCAGGTCACCTTGACTGAGTACAGATCATGCCTACTGAACCAGTTTGACATCTTACAGCCACCTAGACTTTAGGTGTGGGGTGAGGTAGTTCACACATACTACCTGGACCTCGCCAAGGGTTTTGACACCATTCCCCACTCAGGTATTATTTCTACACTGACCAGCCAGGACATACACCCATACAACAGAGGTTGGTTTGCCAACATGCTTACACACAGAACCCACATGGTAAGCCTAGCAGCCTCCAGGTTCAACTCTTGACCAGTCACAACTGGTGTCCCACAGAACTCAGTCCTGGGACCCCTACTGTTTGCCATATATTTCTCAGAGGTATGGACTAACGCAGGTGGACTACAGCAGGCCATGTTTGGTGATTACTGTAGACTGGGAGCCAACAAAAACGAAACAGTGGTAAAACAAAGCAAAGCAGGCAAATCCAAATACTCAGGAACAAAAAGTCAGTTCGTGAACGTATTTTAATAAAAACATTTTTGCTCCTGACCAAAGCAAGAGCTTCTTCAGACAAAGATAAAAAGAGCGCCAAATCACTTTTAAACAAACCCTATCATGATGTCATATCCTTAGCAACAGTCAGATTAAAAACAATAAGTTTACATTTTTCAAAGATGAATTAATTTAAGAAAGTGCATACTTTGACATCATTACTCAATCTCACTTAAAAAAGAATGGATAAGAAAGACGTTTCCACCAAAATGGTGCCATATAAAATCCTAATACCTCATCAAAGGCATACATCTAAATACAAACCAGGCAAAAATTCAAAGTAGAACATACATTTTTACTTTTAGGTACCTAAAAGGTTTAAAGAGTTAAAACAAGTAAGGTAACTAACCATTTAACACCATGAAGATTTAACTAATATACCCCAAATGTGTGTTCTAAACAATTTCTATGTATGAAACTGAATATCATGTACTCAAACAAGTTACATATACAGGCATTAAACATAAAGGGTTGAAGAATTAAGTTGTCCCTAAACAACCTTATACAAAAGGTTCCCAAACAGAAACTTTTTGTTTATCTAGGTGCCAAACATAATAAGATTTACTTTAGGTCTAGTACCCAATACTAATTTCTGAGGTAACTTTTATATTTTAAAATGACAGAAATGTTACACATTTCGTTAAGACCAGGTGGGGGAAAAGCATTTAGTAATAGCTGCCATTCCAGTTCTTTTAATTCAAGTAGGGGCGTTTGAGGGCCCCCCCTGACCCCAACCTTCACTACGTCAATCCCCATAAATGAGAAACTATGTCCCATATTGTCTAGGACATGTTTGAAAGGCGCTTGTCCGTTTTTGTTTTTATGGCATAATTATGTTGGTAAACATGGTCTCGCAGTCTGCGTCCGCTTTACCAACATAAAATGTCAACAACAATTACAAAGTGCAATGTAGATTATTGATCTAGAGTCACAAAATCTTGTGTCTGATATAATATTTTTCACCTCTTATCATAAAAGAGTTCCCTGTTTTTAATAATCTACACCAATTACAGAACCCGCAGGGGAAAGTTCCGATTTGTCTAGACAGGGCAGGGTATAAATCTCCTGTTTGTAAAAATTCTTTCAGGTTTTTACCCCTCTTAAAAACAAAACCAGGGGAGACACCCAAGATTTCAAGTAAATGGGCATTATTTACAATAAACTCCCAGTTTTTCTTAACAATGCAACACATACTAAAGATGTGTTTGTTATGTAAGAACAAACCTACTCTTGAAGTCAAGGGGTGAAGGCATTGGAACCTGGTCGGTGGTATTATGTTCAGTCAAAAGGTTGTTGACATCATTCCTATTTGATCCTATCTCCAATTCCACAGTCATTTGAGGATTATACCGGGTGGAACCCTGTAATAATGGTTGGTAAAACCTGAAGTTCTTTAAAAGTGACCTCATCAATTAGGTTGTCTAAAAGTTCCATAGGGTATCCTCTGTTTTGGAACATGTTTTTAAGAGTACCACACTCCTCTTCAAAGTCCATGAGGGTGCTACACATACGTGTAGCTCTCACTAGTTGGCCTTTGAAGATGGACTTCTTTTGTTTCCAAGGGTGGTTACTGGTGAATGAAGGAAAGCATTGCAATAAGTATTCTTCCTAAAGATCTTAGAGAGGAAGCAGTTGTTTTGAACATCTTTGACAAGTTTAACATCTAAATACTCAGTCTCACTAGTTGAATAGTGGTGAGTAAATGTCAAAAAGGTACATGATTCATTCATGTGCTTCATTAAATTTTGTTCAGCCCTTCCTACAACTTCTTAACCATCGATGTGGTGGATTTATATACTTCCATACCACACCTTGAAGCTGTGGAATGGGTGGAACTTATGTTGGTAGACTTGGAGGCACCAAAAGAGGAGATTGACGTGGTCACCACTCTCCTCGATATTATTCTATCATCTAACTTTTTCATCTTTAATAACCAACATTACCTACAGAAAAGGGGTATAGCTATGGGTTCGCCATGTGGAGGTAGTGTGGCGAACCTTGTGGTTGCCTACTGGGAAAAGACCTTTTTGTTTGAACATCCACTATTTAAAGAGGCTTCCAAATTTTATACCCGGTTCTTGGACGATGTATTTGTCCTTATCGAGGGGAACTTGGATACCGTTACCAACTTAATGAAGCACATGAATGAATCATGTACCTTTTTGACATTTACTCACCACTATTCAACTAGTGAGACTGAGTATTTAGATGTTAAACTTGTCAAAGATGTTCAAAACAACTGCTTCCTCTCTAAGATCTTTAGGAAGAATACTTATTGCAATGCTTTCCTTCATTTCACCAGCAACCACCCTTGGAAACAAAAGAAGTCCATCTTCAAAGGCCAACTAGTGAGAGCTACACGTATGTGTAGCACCCTCATGGACTTTGAAGAGGAGTGTGGTACTCTTAAAAACATGTTCCAAAACAGAGGATACCCTATGGAACTTTTAGACAACCTAATTGATGAGGTCACTTTTAAAAGAACTTCAGGGTTTTACCAACCATTATTACAGGGTTCCACCCGGTATAATCCTCAAATGACTGTGGAATTGGAGATAGGATCAAATAGGAATGATGTCAACAACCTTTTGACTGAACATAACACCACCGACCAGGTTCCAATGCCTTCACCCCTTGACTTCAAGAGTAGGTTTGTTCTACATTACAACAAACACATCTTTAGTATGTGTTGCATTGTTAAGAAAACTGGGAGTTTATTGTAAATAATGCCTATTTACTTGAAATCTTGGGTGTCCCCTGGTTTTGTTTTTAAGAGGGTAAAACCTGAAAGAATTTTTACAAACAGGAGATTTATACCCTGCCCTGTCTAGACAAATGAACTTTCTCATGGTTCTGTAATTGGTGTAGATTATTAAAAACAGGGAACTCTTTATGATAAGAGGTGAAAAATATTATATCAGACACAAGATTTTTGTGACTCTAGATCAATAATCTACATTGCACTTTGTAATTGTTGTTCATTTTATGTTGGTAAAACGGACCGCAGACTGCTAGACCGTGTTTACAACATACTATGCCATAAAAACAAAAACGGACAACGCCTTTCCAAACATGTCCTAGACAATATGGGACATAGTTTCTCATTTATGGGGATTGACGAGTGAAGGTTGGGGTCAGGGGGCCTCAAACGCCCTACTTGAATTAAAAGAACTGGAATGGCAGCTATTACTAAATGCTTTTTCCCCACCTGGTCTTAATGAAATGTGTAACATTTCTGCCATTTTAAAATATAAAAGTTACCTTAGAAATTAGTATTGGTGCTTGACCTAAAGCAAACTTTATTATGTCTTGGCACCTAGAAAAATAAAAAGTTTCTGTTTGGGAACCTTTGTATAAGGTTGTTTAGGACAACTTAATTCTTCAACCCTTTATGTTTATTGCCTGTATATGTAACTTGTTTGAGTATATGATGTAAAGTTTCATATATAGAAATTGGTCAGAATATACATTTGGGGTATATTAGTTAAATCTTCATGGTGTTAAATGGTTAGTTACCTTACTTGTTTTAACTCTTTAAACCTTTTAGGTACCTAAAAGTAAAAATGTATGTTCTACTTTGAATTTTTGCCTGGTTTGTATTTAGATGTATGCCTTTGATGAGGTATTAGGATTTTATATGGCACCATTTTGGTGGAAACGTCTTTCTTATCCATTCTTTTTTAAGTGAGATTGAGTAATGATGTCAAAGTATGCACTTTCTTAAATTAATTCATCTTTGAAAAATGTAAACTTATTGTTTTTAATCTGACTGTTGCTAAGGATATGACATCATGATAGGGTTTGTTTAAAAGTGATTTGGCGCTCTTTTTATCTTTGTCTGAAGAAGCTCTTGCTTTGGTCAGGAGCGAAAACGTTTTTATTAAAATACGTTCACGAACTGACTTTTTGTTCCTGAGTATTTGGATTTGCCTGCTTTGCTTTGTTTTACCATTGTAGACTGGGAGCCATAACTGACAGTCTAGCTGTCACAGACGTCCTTCAAGGGGCCTCAGTTAGACCAACACAGGGTGTCAGAGTGATGGCCTCCAGCTAAAGGCCACATACTGCATGGTCATTCCATGTTGGGAAACTACACACACACATATTAACACATGAGTGGCAGACACTATAATTCAGATGATGTAATGGGTATGTGGGGACTACATTACATAGTGATCTCTAATTTGACAGTCATATGTGTGAAGTAGTTAAGACATCCTTCTATGTAGGCCATCTGATTACTTAAGGGTTCACATCTAAACAGACTTAGGTTATTGTGCCCCTTTACTCATCAGTCATTAATCCCGTCATCGAGTATGATAACCCATTTTGGATGTACCTCAGAAGACACATTTCACAGCTGGAAGGGCCATGAACATATCTCGCATAGAGGGATAATGCCCTCAGACATGTGTCCTATGCTGCCAGACTGCATGAACTCATGCATTACTCAAGGGCATCTCGTTTACTCAGAGATGATATTTTCTGGCCAACAAAGCCATGTCCAAGTCAGGCTTAATGGATATGCTCCACTTATGGGCATCCATGTCACAGTGAGCCACACACTGTAATGAGCTACACCTTGCCACAACCATAACTGGAAGATGCTGGAGTGATAGATTCCTGTCAAGGGTACTCCCCATTATTTGGAACTACATCCCTGATTACTTTATATGGAACCCCTCACTAACATTCCAGGGAATTCTTGCAGAGTGGGTGGAGAACAGTGGATACACCCCAGGGATCCCGCAATTGGCTCTGCTACACAGAGGGACAGTTAGTTAATCAATGGGGTGGCGACAGCAGACACAACTTGGCTATGCTTATGACTGGCCTCAGGCAGTTAGGCATGTACCTACCTATGTATCTATGAACCTATACATAGAGTATCGACACATGCTGATAGCTTAATTTACTGTTCAGGTATTGACTTACCTTGTGCCAATGGCAGTTGTGTGTACAATAGTTGAGGGCTGCCTATGTAGGATGCACACAGTAGACCACCTATACATGACAATTTACAGGTGGTCGTGTGTGTGTGCCATCCATGTTTGCTGTGTGTGCAGGTGGAGAAGGGTGTCAGTCCCTAGGTGCCTACACTGTCAGTGTGTGTGCTATGCATTCCCTCTTTGCCAAGGCATGGGCATACTGGGCATGCCTCCGTCTGCCTACTGGGGCTGGCACAGGGTGCTCGTGGTCTGAGTCCCTCTGTGTCTGTGGGGCCCTTGGCAATGATGGTGGGCTGTGAGGGCCTTCACCATTCTGTCCCTGCTGCAGCTGTTTCTGCAGGATCATATTGTGTAGCATGAAGATGTGGGCACACATGCCTGGAGAGTACTGCAAAGCTCCACCAGATATGTACAAGCAATGGAACCATGATTTCAACATCCCAAATACATGCTCTAGGATGATTATGGTTTCTGCATGTGCCTCATTATGGCGTTCTTGCATGGCTGTGTATGCATTTCTGATGGGAGTCATCATCCACGGTTCCAGTGCATAGCCAGCATCCCCCACCAGGTGGCCATATGGGATGTCCCCCCTGGCATATACCTGATACAGCTGTGAGGCATGCCAGATGTGGAAGTCATGATAGCTTCCAGGGCTGCCAGCACACACATCCATGATAATGCCCTGGGCATTGCACGCGACCTGGCAGTTGATGGAGGGGTATAGCTTGTGGTTTATACAGTGCCTACCCTGCTTAACGGGTGATGTCTTGATGTGTATGTCCGTGCAGTCTTTTGCACCCAGTACCTCTGGGTAGTCTGCCATATGGTGGAAGAGATGCATATTGCTGGCCAACTCGTCCTGCGTTCGGGGGAAGTATATGTGCTCATTGGTATGTGGTAACATGGCATCTAGGAACTGGTGGAGTACCCTGGATGCTGATGCCTGTGAGATCCCCATGATATCCCCAGCTGGCCTTTGAAAGGTACCTATGGCTAGTATTCTCAAGCTTACACATACCTTCGTGTCCACTGGGATGGGTTCCCCTCCGTTATTTCTGGCTCTGAGGCGTGGCCAGCACAGCTCAACAAGTTGCTGTATGGTGTCCCTGTCCACCCTGTAATGCTCTACTATCTCCAGATCATGTAGCCCCTGGCAGGTTATCCTGGGTCTGAACACTTTTCTTCTCCTCCTGTGCTGAGATGGTTGTCAGCATCATCCTCCACACCACCGTCAGTGGATCAAAGCTATGGCAGTCCCTAACATGTACATATTAAAAGTTCCCCATCTGTATACACCAATGGTGCAGAGTGTCTGAGAATACACAAGTGTGTGTGTGTGGGGCTTTCACACTTTATACTATTGTGCAATGGATGCTGCTGGTGTAGTTGGGTGTGAATGTGCAATTTCAGCTGCAGGGTATCTTAATTATGGGTTTTACAGCAGGTACTGCTATTGCGGGGCCTTTGGTGTTGACTTACGCTTGGCTACCATGATTCATCTATTGCCCTTTACTTCAATTTTCAACCCGATTCCCTCCCATTGTCAGGCATGCATCCAGCTGCCTGTTTTCTTGTTATGTACTTTCCCAACCCAGGATTGTGTTGCAAAATGTATTATGTAGCTGACTTACTGCAAGTTTGCTTTGTTCTGTTGTGACAGTTCTCTTTTCTTTGCAGTACGGCACCTCCCCTTTCCTGTTCTGCAGGTAGCTGCTAGTAGCCTTGTTAGCTGTTGTGAATGGCCCACTGTGAGTTCCTAGGTATTAATTACTCACTTGTACTCCAATTACCATGCTACAGCATTTCCTTATTGTCTTCCCGTATCCTTCCTGTTTCAGCTGTGGTGCATGCCACGCACAGCCGTTTACCGGGTTTTGAGGGCATTTTCATCCACGTTCACATGCACTTTCAGTTACCTTGTGTGCTCTCAGCTAAGCAAAGCTATGGCTACTTCCACACCCCTATTCTGCGGCTTTGCTTAGCAACAGGCAACCCGGATTAGCAATGCTCCAATGTGCTTACAGCTAAGGTGGCGCACCCCTCTCTTGATGTCATGTTTATCTCCAGGCCACACTTCGGTATTGTATGGCTATGCTGTGAGGTACATCCTTACACCAGCAGGGATTTTGCGATTCAGTATTACTTAACTAATTTGCATGGCATTGACTACTAATTCCTAGTTACCATGCAGAACACTGTCAGAGACCCTTAACAACCCTTGTGCCATGGTTGTGGTGTAGCATGCATGCCATTGACTATTATGGAGAATTCATGAAATGTGTTACATTGCAGTTTTATAAGATATAAATATATTTTCATTGTGATCCCATTTGCGCACCGATGCACTGCGATTTTACTTTGCGTTAGTGTGGCCATGACATTAAATGTTTTTTTATGTGTTGTGCATGTTTTTTTATGCCATTGGCTGTATATTTAGCCATTGGCATATATTAACATTATAATACGTAAGTCTGGTCTGCTTTCATGGCTCCGATTTTATGTTTGAAAAAATGTAAACCTTTTTTTTGGTTTACATTTCTGCATGCTTACGCTACGCCTGTACCACTTCATGAATCGCTATATACCTTCATTCGCATGCTACACTGCTGCACATGGGGTAATTAGCATACATGCACCAGGAGCTGCACAGCTCTGGTGTACACTGGCAGTGCATGTTGAAATAGCTTGTGCCTGAATCGCTCGGCGGTCATATTTGGCTTTAGATCACCGACGCTACGCCTGCACCTGGCACAAGCTTCATGAATCCCGGGGTTTATCTATGGCTACCTATCTGTCTACTTAGCTCTTTCTCTCTCTCTCACTAAATATATATGTGTGTGTGTGTGTGTGTATATACAGTAGGTTATGTTGGACAGTAAGATATTAAATGTTTATGTAAGGTAACAAAATGTTGATGGTCTGGATAATATTATAATGAATGTAATGCAGTTAATTATTTTATTCAGTAGTTTGTTTTTCTTCTTTGGTGTTTTATTTATTTTTCAAGATGGTGGCACCCAGTGTGGCTGCAGCTGCTCTTAGTCGTCAGAAAAATGCGTAGTATATATTTCATTTTCTGTCTAAATTAAAGGAAGGGACAGGATTAGATGTAAGTACAGATGTAAAACTAAATTATAGCAGGCATCCTCTGCTAGAATTTTGACTATTAAGCTTTCCATGTGAAAGGCTTGCTGAGTTACTGTCTGCAAGGCCTGTGAGGTGTACAACAAACTGCATAGTCTGCGAGTTTGCAGCCATGCTCAAACATTGTTCGAAGTGCTATGTGTAAGCAGAGTCAACTTTTACCAGTAACAGAAAGAAGATAAGCCAAACAAGATAAAATATCACAAAAACTCAGCTCCCAGGCTGGAATCACTGCCAGATAGAAAGCTAATCCCTACCGGCCTGCACTTCCAGCTATTTTACTGGCAAATGTTCATGCCTTAGAAAACAAAATAGACTACCTGAGACTAGAGCTGTCTACTTAAAGTAAGGCGAGAAGCTGTTGTGTGTTTATCCTGATAGAGACATGGCTAACTTCCAACATAATTGATCATTCAGTTTATGTGGAGGGGCTATCATTGTTTCAAGCATACAGATTCCAGACTCTCAATAGGAAATCTTGGGGAGGAGGAGTCTGCATTTATGTCAGCAATAACTGGTATTCTAACTGCAAGTTGGTCTCTACTCACTGCTCTGAAAATATGGATGACATGTCACTAAAATGTAGACTATTCAACTTGCCTAGGGGGTTTAATGGGTTGAATATTACAGCTGTATACATTCCTCCCAGTCCAAATGCAAATGAACCACTGGCAAAACTATAGCAGCTGATCAGTGAATCACAAAACCAGAATCTAGACCATGTTTACACAATAGCGGAGACTTCAATAAGGCCAATCTGAAGTCAGTTCTACCACATTACTGTCAGCATGTGGATTTTGCAACTAGAGGAGACAACATATTGACTAAGGTCTGTACCATTTTCAAACTAGCATTAAGGCAGTGCCTTCCCCACCCCTGGGAAACTCAGACCATCTCTCTATAATGCTACTTCCAGCTTATAGACCATTATGAACCAGAGGGAAGCCATCCAGGAAACAAGGATATAGTCAGAGGGAGCAGTCTCAGGGCTACAAGATTATTTTGAAAGCACAGATTGGAACATGTCAAAGAGGCAGCCACTGAAAACAAGCACGTCACCCTATGTGAGTATACAATGTCTGTGATGGGATATATATCAAAGTGTATGGATGATGTGACAGTCAATAAGAACATCACCATATGGGCCAATAAGAAACCCTGGCTTACAGGTGAGGTGTGCAAGCTTCTGAGAGCATGCAATGCCACCTTTAAGTTGGGGGATAAAGATGCCCTTCAGTTAGCCAGAGAGAATCTAAATTAGAGTGTGAGAGATTCCTAACATGCCTATGGACAGAAAATTCAGAGTCACTTTACAGACCTAAAAGGCTCCAGGCATTTGTGGCAAGGAATTCAGTCCATAACAGACTATAGGCCCTGATCTTCTCAGTGTGATGACAGCACTGAATTTCTTAACAAGCTCAACATATATTTTAGCTGGTTTGAGGAAAAGAACAACACTATAGTAACAAAAGCCTCTACCAGCCAGGACGATGAAGTTCTCTGTTTCAACCTAGCTGATGTTTGGAGGACCTTATGCAGGGTAAGCCCAAAGAAAGTGGCTGGACCTGACAACATTCTGGGTTGGTTACTCAGGGACTGTACTGATCAAATGACAAACATCCTCACTGATATCTTCAACACCTCCTTGAGTCAGCCATCATACCCAAATGTTTTAAAAACACAACCATCATATCATTGCCCAAAAAGTCTCCATCATCAAGTCTCAATGACTACCACCCCATAGTTTTGGCCTCCACTGTAATGAAGTGCTTTGAAAGGCTGTTCAAGGGCTACATAAGATCAAGACTTCCCGCAACATTTTATCCACTCCTGTTTGAATACAATCTGATCAATTCATGGTAGACATTAGTTCATTGACACTTCACTTATCTCTGACCCACCTGGAAAACAAAAACTGCTATGTGCGTATGCTATTCATAGACTTCAGATCTGCCTTCAATACAGTCATTCCCCCAGCGTTTGATAGAGAAAATGGTTCAACTGGGTATCAGCATCCTTCTGTGCAACTGTATACTAGACTTCCTTATAGATAGACCCCAGATAGTTTGCGTTGGCAAGAACACTTCAGAAAGTCTAATTATGAACATTGTGGTACCACAGGGTTGAGCCTTGAGACCCTTACTGTTCACTTTGCTGACTCATTACTGCATTATCAGATACAGTATGAATCACATAATTAAGTTTGCAGATGACACAACAGTTGTGGGTCTTATCAGAAATGATGATGAAACACCCTACTGAGAGAAGGTTAACCAGCTGATTGTGTGGTGCGACAACAACAACCTGGCACTGAATGTAAACAAGACAAAGGAGAAATGTTTGACTTCAGAAGGACCCATGGAGTACAACTTCAACTCACAAGTCACAGAGAAACTGTGGAGAGGGTAAAAAGCACCAGTTTCTTAGGAGTGCATATCATGGAGGACTTGTCATGGTCTATAAACACAAATTCCATTGTCAAGCGGGCACAACAGCATCTTCATTTTCTGTGAAGAATGAGAAGAGCGAACCTTCAACCTCTTGTTCTCACAACCTTCCAAAGGGGCACTACAAAAAGCATCTTGCCAAACAGTCTCTTGGTATGGTATGGAAACTGCTCTTCTTAGGATCGGAAGTCTCTCCAAAGGGTGGTGAAAGTAACCGAGAAAATTATTACCATCACTCTTCCATCTATTCAGGACCTGTACTTGTCTCCATGGATCAACAGAGCCTCAAAATAGTCAGGGACTTCACTCACTTACTCACCCCACCCATGGACAGTTTTCCTTCCTATCATCTGCCAAGCGCTATCGCAGTATGTGGTGCAAAACCGCCAGATTCAGTAAGAGCTTCTTTCCATAGACCATCAGAGTACTTAGCTCTACTAACAACATGCATGATGATGGCCATCAGATGTAGCAGATATCTATGCTGATGGGAACTCACATTTTTGTACAATAACTGAAATGATAGCTTCAACTCATATTTTGGTGCAATAAACCAACTGATGTGAAAACTAGCCTTTTGTGCAATACTGATAACTAGGAATTCTGTGGAATAATGTACTGTTTTGGATTCATAAAATGTTTTGGACGTTATGTCCGCAAATGGTTTGCTGTGATGTAGTAATGTCTTTTGTAATGCTTCTTGTGATGTGTTGCACATTAAGTCCGGAGAAATGAAATTTCGTTTGGTTTGCACTGTTGTTTGAAGTGTGAATGACAATAAAGTTCACTTTGACTTTGGCTTTATAAGTTGTAGTCCTGCGTTGACATATTGCATGTATTTTTTGTTTGTATTTTGGATTTGATGTTTATTTAATGTATGCTGCTGCTGCTGCTTTTTGTTTTCCATTGTGTTTCTACTTTCTTCATGTTCATGCAGCTATGGAGGTGATATATCTAAAGCTGGGGATCATGGGGGTGTAGAGAGCCGCCCCTCACAAAAAAAAAAAAAACTTGTTGGCTTTGTAGTTTTTATCTTGATAGGCAATATTTATTTATTTGGTGTTGTGTTCAACTGATATGTCTGTGAAGTGTTTGCGTATAGTTAGTGCTGTGTTAAGGTGCTGTGTTTATCTCATATGGTATGATATGAGCTTAATTGCGGTACATATAGAAAACATATTATGACAGTAATGCATGTGGAAACAGAGTTTAACCTGATTCAACTGCTAACATGTTGTGGTAAGCAAATCCTTTATCCCAAAATGGCAGAGATGCTTGCTTGTCTTTATGAAGGATTTCTCAAGAAACATAATGGAAACTTTTGATGGGACTATAACCAGAAGAGGCTGTGGATTGCCAGCAGCTTAGCTGTGAAATTACCTTTTGAATGCAGAAGTTATTTCTTGTGATGCACAATGGCGTACTTGTGGGGGAGTAACAGCAGCTGTGGGTAGTATTATCTGTTGCACTATGGCTTAACTGTCATTTGCATAGGCTACAGCTGGGCATAGCTAAGGTGTGATTCACACACAGCAGCAGCAGTGCTTAAGCACAGCTGTATGAACCAGCCTGAAAAGTCATCTGCAAATGAAGTAATAGTGAAATGTAAATGAAGAGTGTGTGGAAAATCTTTGACTGTCTTATGTAAATTAGGAGCACTTCCCACATTTATGCTATTCATAGTCTCTGTTTCAAGTGCATATGGCCTATAGAAAGTGAAGTTACATTTCTTTCATCCATTTTCCAGAGTAGATGCCTGCATTCACTGCCAGATTAGCTTTCTCCCATATTGAAGTATGTGTTTTAACTGTTCCAAAATCGGGTGTACACAGCACCACTTGCCAGTCAAGAAGGCGAAGATATAGACAATGGAAATCCCATCTGAATTTCGTAGATCAGGAAATCTTGGACAAGTCTGGACTAGACAGGGACATTGTAAAGGAGTGAGTGAGTTTGTATGGTCCAAAGATGGTGACTGGAGGGGTGCATGTCCTTCCTATACCTGTTGATGCCAAGATATGCATAGCCCTTACTATGCTTGCCACAGGGACTTTCCAGAGACAAACTGGGGACATGTTGGGTATCTCATGGGCTTCTGCACTGAGGATAATTTAGCAGTTCCTCAACAAACTCTTGGTACAAGTGGATCAGTAAATCTGTTTTCCCAGTGTCATCTTAGGAAAGAACCAGTGTCATGCTTTCTACAAAATGTCATGCTTTTCAGGTGTGCTTAGTGTGATAGATTGCATCCCTGTTGCTATTATAATCCTATATAAACCACAGGAGATAATACAGAAACAGGAAGGTCTACCATTCCATCCACTGTGATGCATGGAGTTCATCCCCAACATTTTGGCCTAGCATCCTGGCAGTGACCATGATTCCTGTATTTGGCAACATACTGTAACACCTTTTCTTGTATGGTAGGATTCCTCAAGCACACTTAGTTGGTAGTCAAGCTGCTTTCTTAACCCTTGGGTAACAACACTGGTCTGTAACCATAATGGAGCTGCCAAGGAATGATTCAACATTGCCCTGTCCCAGACACATATAGTCATTGAGCAGACATTTTGCATGCTTAAAGCCTGTGTCCATCACCTGTCCCGTGTCTGGATATACCCATCATATGACCCTGATGATATACAGGATGTTTAACACCTGCTGCATTCTGTACAACATGATCATGCATTGGTCCTGTGCACAATCACTACAGCAATATACAGATATTAGCTACATCTGTCATTCACACCAACAGTGACAGTAGCGATGATGGCCAACCATCAGCAGTACCATAGCCATGCTGAGGCAGATTCATGCATGGTATATGGTTGTGCAGATGAAGAGACATTGCCTAGTCCATGACATTCACTTTATGAAAGTGTAGAAATTCAGACAGAAAATACTTGATATATGCAAAGTTACTTCTGGTCTAGGCTGAGTTATGCAGGCCCATACTTACACTGTACATTAGCCATTTTCCACATATCATGATTTTTCCCATGATTTCCTATCAGGCATCATTTGTACAGCGTTGAGGAGTAAATGGCATAAGTGCTAATTATACTGGCAGCCTGTATTTTAAGTGAGGAAAAGCAGGTATTATGAAATCTGCCTAGGGTTATAATGATATTTTTCACTGTAGTGTCCAGAGTACAGTATGATGACTGCTTTTTCATATAAATTACTTGCACTGAAAAAAGAAGCATTTTTCCTTTTATTTCCTGTGGTATTGTTTTTTTACTGTTTCTTAAATATAGAGAAGAATTGTAATATTGACTATATCTATAACATGATTGCTCATTTAGTACACTTTCTGTGTTATTGATGTTGGAAATATAATTTAGATTTGGAAGGTGCTTTACACAGTGTCCCCTAAGGATATTGTGGGAGATGGTCCCACAGACTGAGGAGAAAAGCAGGCATGTGAGTTTGACGCTGACGCTGAGTTTCTCCAATGACATGATCTACAAGATGGAAAGGCACTACCTGACACCGGCCTAACCATGCTGCGGGACCTAGACCTTGACTTAGAGATTTTTCCACATGTTGTGGAAGTTTAATGAGGCCTGCCTGCCTTCTTCTTAGGTGAATCCACAAGAGTGCCTGCAACATTTTCTTGAGATGCATGGCCTATTTTAGGTTTTAGCCAAAGCCATCAGGCATTTCAGTGAGAGAGAATTGTTTGAGGTCATTGGCTGACTGAGGTCTCCTGGACTACAGCTTAGATTAAGCACCTCATTGGTTCTTTTGAGATTTCTTTCTTAAAAGCTGTCTCAGGTTTCAACTTTCTGTTACCTAAGAAGCTCAGTTGTGAGTGTTCAGCCATTTTACAGTGAGCTAATCGAAGGAAGGACACTCAGCAAACTCGGAGCTATAATATATAACATTAAGTATCCTGTTTTTGTTTATTTTGTTCTTTATTTCTTTGTTGTTTATAGCACTTTGTGTACTGTGTATTTTTTCTAGCTAGTTTCACTGTGTGTGAGGTATTAACTGGAAATTGTCCACTCTTATTAAGCATCTGTTGGGTTGTTTGTTTATGATAACTTGTTGCAGTTAAATTCCTTTTTGTAGTGGCTCCTTTAGCTGTTTAAAACTTTCATTTAAAGGCTCACTGCTGCTTTTCAGCTGTGAGTAACATTTCTGCAGTTTGTTCTAAGTAGTGGGGATATTTGTAGCATTTCCATATTCAGGCTTGTATTTGGGCCTAGTGTTTGTGGAGGCTGTGTGTCTGAGCACATAATTCAGGGACATCTTGTTTTAGCCAAAGCCATCAGGCATTTCAGTGAGAGAGAATTGTTTGAGGTCATTGGCTGACTGAGGTCTCCTGGACTACAGCTTAGACTAAGCACCTCATTGGTTCTTTTGAGATTTCTTTCTTAAAAGCTGTCTCAGGTTTCAACTTTCTGTTACCTAAGAAGCTCAGTTGTGAGTGTTCAGCCATTTTACAGTGAGCTAATCGAAGGAAGGACACTCAACAAACTCGGAGCTATAATATATAACATTAAGTATCCTGTTTTTGTTTATTTTGTTCTTTATTTCTTTGTTGTTTATAGCACTTTGTGTACTGTGTATTTTTTCTAGCTAGTTTCACTGTGTGTGAGGTATTAACTGGAAATTGTCCACTCTTATTAAGCATCTGTTGGGTTGTTTGTTTATGATAACTTGTTGCAGTTAAACTTTTTTTCTAGTGGCTCCTTTAGCTGTTTAAAACTTTCATTTAAAGGCTCACTGCTGCTTTTCAGCTGTGAGTAACATTTCTGCAGTTTGTTCTAAGTAGTGGGGATATTTGTAGCATTTCCATATTCAGGCTTGTATTTGGGCCTAGTGTTTGTGGAGGCTGTGTGTCTGAGCACATAATTCAGGGACATCTTGTTTTAGCCAAAGCCATCAGGCATTTCAGTGAGAGAGAATTGTTTGAGGTCATTGGCTGACTGAGGTCTCCTGGACTACAGCTTAGACTAAGCACCTCATTGGTTCTTTTGAGATTTCTTTCTTAAAAGCTGTCTGAGGTTTCAACTTTCTGTTACCTAAGAAGCTCAGTTGTGAGTGTTCAGCCATTTTACAGTGAGCTAATCGAAGGAAGGACACTCAGCAAACTCGGAGCTATAATATATAACATTAAGTATCCTGTTTTTTGTTTATTTTGTTCTTTATTTCTTTGTTGTTTATAGCACTTTGTGTACTGTGTATTTTTCTAGCTAGTTTCACTGTGTGTGAGGTATTAACTGGAAATTGTCCACTCTTATTAAGCATCTGTTGGGTTGTTTGTTTATGATAACTTGTTGCAGTTAAACTCTTTTTTCTAGTGGCTCCTTTAGCTGTTTAAAACTTTCATTTAAAGGCTCACTGCTGCTTTTCAGCTGTGAGTAACATTTCTGCAGTTTGTTCTAAGTAGTGGGGATATTTGTAGCATTTCCATATTCAGGCTTGTATTTGAGCCTAGTGTTTGTGGAGGCTGTGTGTCTGAGCACATAATTCAGGGACATCTTGTTTTAGCCAAAGCCATCAGGCATTTCAGTGAGAGAGAATTGTTTGAGGTCATTGGCTGACTGAGGTCTCCTGGACTACAGCTTAGACTAAGCACCTCATTGGTTCTTTTGAGATTTCTTTCTTAAAAGCTGTCTCAGGTTTCAACTTTCTGTTACCTAAGAAGCTCAGTTGTGAGTGTTCAGCCATTTTACAGTGAGCTAATCGAAGGAAGGACACTCAACAAACTTGAAGCTATAATATATAACATTAAGTATCCTGTTTTTTGTTTATTTTGATCTTTATTTCTTTGTTATTTAT
The DNA here is from genome assembly GCF_019279795.1 of Protopterus annectens. Lineage (NCBI taxonomy): Eukaryota > Metazoa > Chordata > Ceratodontiformes > Protopteridae > Protopterus > Protopterus annectens. The sequence goes on from NC_056739.1 coordinate 232,727,406, forward strand.
AGCACTTTGTGTACTGTGTATTTTTCTAGCTAGTTTCACTGTGTGTGAGGTATTAACTGGAAATTGTCCACTCTTATTAAGCATCTGTTGGGTTGTTTGTTTATGATAACTTGTTGCAGTTAAACTCTTTTTCTAGTGGCTCCTTTAGCTGTTTAAAACTTTCATTTAAAGGCTCACTGCTGCTTTTCAGCTGTGAGTAACATTTCTGCAGTTTGTTCTAAGTAGTGGGGATATTTGTAGCATTTCCATATTCAGGCTTGTATTTGGGCCTAGTGTTTGTGGAGGCTGTGTGTCTGAGCACATAATTCAGGGACATCTTGTTTTAGCCAAAGCCATCAGGCATTTCAGTGAGAGAGAATTGTTTGAGGTCATTGGCTGACTGAGGTCTCCTGGACTACAACTTAGACTAAGCACCTCATTGGTTCTTTTGAGATTTCTTTCTTAAAAGCTGTCTCAGGTTTCAACTTTCTGTTACCTAAGAAGCTCAGTTGTGAGTGTTCAGCCATTTTACAGTGAGCTAATCGAAGGAAGGACACTCAGCAAACTCGGAGCTATAATATATAACATTAAGTATCCTGTTTTTTGTTTATTTTGTTCTTTATTTCTTTATTGTTTATAGCACTTTGTGTACTGTATTTTTTCTAGCTAGTTTCACTGTGTGTGAGGTATTAACTGGAAATTGTCCACTCTTATTAAGCATCTGTTGTGTTGTTTGTTTATGATAACTTGTTGCAGTTAAACTCTTTTTCTAGTGGCTCCTTTAGCTGTTTAAAACTTTCATTTAAAGGCTCACTGCTGCTTTTCAGCTGTGAGTAACATTTCTGCAGTTTGTTCTAAGTAGTGGGATATTTGTAGCATTTCCATATTCAGGCTTGTATTTGGGCCTAGTGTTTGTGGAGGCTGTGTGTCTGAGCACATAATTCAGGGACATCTTGTTTTAGCCAAAGCCATCAGGCATTTCAGTGAGAGAGAATTGTTTGAGGTCATTGGCTGACTGAGGTCTCCTGGACTACAGCTTAGACTAAGCACCTCATTGGTTCTTTTGAGATTTCTTTCTTAAAACCTGTCTGAGGTTTCAACTTTCTCAAACCTAAGAAGCTCTGTTGTGAGTGGTCTGCCATTTTACAGTGAACTAATTGAAGGAAGGACACTCAGCAAACTCATGGCTATAATATAGAACATTCAGTATCCTGTTTTTTGTTTAAATTCCTCTTTATTTGTTTGTTGTTTATAGCACTTTGCGTACTGTGTTTTTTTTTCTAGCTAGTTTCACTGTGTGTGAGGTATTAACTGGAAATTGTCCACTCTTATTAAGCATCTGTTGGGTTGTTTGTTTATGATAACTTGTTGCAGTTAAATTCTTTTTTCTAGTGGCTCCTTTAGCTGTTTAAAACTTTCATTTAAAGGCTCACTGCTGCTTTTCAGCTGTGAGTAACATTTCTGCAGTTTGTTTTCCACCCTCCCTCCCTGTTGGTATAGTGTTTTTATAGTTGGTGGCTTTGCAGTTGCCCGCCCCTAGTGTAAATTTGATCTGGGACCCTCCTCCCAGTCTAGTGTCATTACCTCATTCTACCCAGTACAGGGAGAGCATTTGAGAAGGCCAATCAGCTTAGTTTCTGCTACTCCTTTCTCTCTTTACAAAAAAAACTGTATTTGTGTTTTTTCTTACTTTATTTTGCTTTTGCGTTATCTTAAAAGTACTCAATTGTATTTATTACTGCTTGGTGTAACTCATTCTAAGCCTTTTAGTTTAATGCACCTGGGCTTCAGACCAGTTTTACATTAAGAAGGTTTGTGGTCTGCACTGTAGTGGCAGAACAGGTAGCTTGCATCCTTCTAAGTTGGGAACTGCTGATTGAGGGCTCAGTGTCTGTTATTCTAAAAGTGTATTAATTCTGGTTTAAGCACTTGGGCTTGAGGCCATTTATTTTACATTAAGAGGGTTCATATTCTACACTCTTGTGGGAGGAGAGGCTGGAGTCTGTCCTTCTGAGCTGGGAATTTCTGGTTAAAGCTTATAGTGCCTGCATATTTGAACTGCTTCTTACTGAAATTGGTACACCTTGTTTGCTGTAGCATAGACTAGATCCAGGCCTGCTGAATCTAGCTTTGTTTGTATAACTTGAGCACTAATCCAGGCATTCTTTAAAGTATTCAGTTGTATTTATTACTGCTGGTAGTAACTTGATTAAAGTGTAGCTATCATTTCTAAGTCTTTTGGACTAAGCACTTGGGCTTCAGACCAGTTGTTTTTCATTAGGAAGGTTTGTGGCCTGCACTGTGGTGGCAGGACAGGTAGCTTACATCCTTCTAAGTTGGGAACTGCTGATTGAGAGCTCAGTGTCTGTTATTTTAAAAGTGTATTAGTTCTGGTTTAAGCACTTGGGCTTCATGCCAGTTATTTTACCTTAAGAAGGATTGCAGTCTGCACTCTTGTGGGAGGAGAGGCTGGACTCTGCCCTTCTGAGCAGGGAATTTCTGGTTAAAGGCTTATAGTGCCTGCATATTCTAACTGTTTCTTACTGAAATTGGTATACCTTGTTTGCTGTAGCATAGACTAGATCCAGGCCTGCTGAATCTAGCTTTATTTGTATGCTTGTTGTTTGTTTATTTCCCTGAAATGCTAATTCCACCTAAAACGCGGCCTTTTTGCACTTCTGTGGATCCCTAGTGATATCTGCATTGCTTACTGTACTTATTTCCTTGTTTCACTTGAAAGAAAGTTACTGTTTGTCGTTTTTGCATTTAAGTTACCTGTAACACATTGCATTTAAGTTACCTGGCACTTGCTCTCTAAAGCAATTATATAAGTCAGCTCTAAAAAATTAAAAGCACTACACCCTCACAAACTCCCCTTGAGTACCTTGTTCCCCACTGGCCCTTTTTTCAATTATAAAGGAATTCCCAATACTATTCTAGCATGTCCAAAGGTCAGTTGTCAATCTCCTTTCCGGTCCAGCTGGTGAATCTGGGAATCTTGAGGCAATGTTACAACTGCCTCATGTACACAGACAACCCTCTCCTCCTCCCAACAAATTCCAACACATGTGAGAGATGCAACCATATAGCCAAACTGGAGGCTAAGCTCTCTCAACTCAGTACTGGCGTAACCAGTCAGGAGGAGAAGGAAACCACACTCACTACAATTCCAGTCTCACATAGACCTACCACGACAACAAACCAAACACATAAACACACAAAAACATACTCGGAGGCACTAAATAAAAATCTGCTTAAGCAGCAGAGACCTCCAAAGCAGACACCCAAGCAACCACTACCCCAAAACAAAACACGTGCAACACATAGCTCACAAAGCCAGTGTGCCGAACAGTCACAGCCATTAAGGCTAAACAACACACCTGATACACTTGTAATAGGTGACTCTATAGTCAGGCACACTGACGTACCGCTCACCAGGCTGAACAAGGAGAAGGTCACGGTGAGCTGCCTGTCGAGCACTAGGATCCACCACATGACACAAGCACTCAGGTCACTCCAAGGCAAGTACAAATATGACTCAGTCATTGTCCATGCTGGTGTGAATGACCTGAGACGTACCTCCCTGGACTACATGAAAAGAGACATAGAGGAGCTCTCTGAGCATGTAGCCCAGGCCGGTATGACCCTGACCTTGAGTAGCATCTTACCCTCACCAAGAATGATGCCACAATATGAAGACAAGATGATCAATTTCAACAATTGGCTTAAGTGTTGGTGTCATTCAAAGGGGATCCAATGCCTGTCAGCCTGGGATGACATGCTCGACAAGCCACGATGCTTCGCTAGGGATGGCTTGCACCTGTCACCCTGGGCTTTGGATATTGGCAAAGGCTCTTGCTACCCCCATAGTGCCTTTTTAGGCAAGGCTGAAAAGACAAACCCACCTCCATAGGTATCACAAGGGATAAGAAACTAAGAGTAATGCTACTCAATGCCAGAAGTCTAAACCTCAAGATGCACGCACTTGAAACTCTCCTTAGCATGGAGAACATCGATATCTGTGCAGTAACAGAAACCTGGTTCAAGGCTCCCGAGAGCATCCCAGCACTACCAGGTTATACCTCATACCATGCTTTTCAGCCCCAAAACTTGGAACGAACCACAAAAGGAGGGGGAGTATCAATATTCGTCAAAGATACCCACACCTCCAGGTTGGTGGCACAGCACGAAGCATCAGAGACTATCCATGTGCAACTAACTGTGGGTAAAACTGCCTTCCAGTTTATAGCCTGCTACAGACCACCCTCCCAAACACAGGAACCCCACTCGGCCTTCCTGAGAATACTGGAAAATATGAAGGTCTCTACAAACACCATTATATTGGGCGACTTCAACTACCCAAACATAGACTTGGAGCATTACTCTAGCTCCAACACCCTAGCCCAAAGGTTCCTAGAATTTATAAACTCAAATGCTATGGAACAACTTGTTACCACTCCCACAAGAGGGGAAAACATACTGGACCTGATCATCACCAACATGGGGACACTATGCTCCAGACCAGAAGTGTATCCCTCACTGGTAAGATCAGACCATAAACTAATCTCACTGGATATTCACATCCCAACCCCACCCCCTGCCCAGAAAACCACAGTGAAAAACTTCTCTAAAGCAAATTTCACACGCCACAAAACCGAGGCGAAATCCTTCAAAGCCCCCGGGCCTGTGGAAAATACGGCCCAGACCGCAGAATCCTTTATAAACGCATTCTATGAACACCTTCAGGAATGCATGGATCATGCAATCCCAAATAAAACCAAGAACCAATCCTCCAAAGGCAGACGTCCTGTCTGGTGGACCCCAGCCATAAACACACTATACAATAGAAGGAGGAAGCAAAATCCCAAAAAGGGAAGGCATCTCTGATCAGTATTAGCAAAAAACTACGGCACTCATAAAATCGTCTAAGGCCAGCTTCGAGAGAAAAATTGCACAGGACACTAAGGATAATCACAAGGCTTTCTTTAGTTATGTTAGGAACCTGGGTGGGAATTCCCATATGCTCAGAATTACTCCAAAATGACAAAAAATACACCGAGCCCACAGACATTGCCAACATCCTAGCTGACAGGTTCAGTGCAAACTTCTCCCCCCCTCCACCAAAAGGGCAAATATCTATCCCAACAGAGTGCTGCCGCCCTGACATCTCAGATGCTCAGGTAAGAGCCGCCCTCTCCAAAGCAAAAAACACAGCATCAATGGGATCAGATGGTGTCCCGGGCTGCATCCTACATGAACTCCAAGAAGAGCTAAACCCAAACATAAAACTACTGTTCAATCTTAGCCTTACTACAGGATATGTACCCAAAGAGTGGCATACAGCAACAGTGGTCCCTCTCCACAAAGGTGGTGCCTCAACGGATCCTGGAAACTATCGCCCCATAAGCCTGACTAGCTTGGTCTGCAAAGCTATGGAAAGGATCATCATGGACCTCATAAATAAAGATATTGGGGACCTATAGACACTGGATCCTACCCAGTTTGGCTTTGTTAAGGGCAGATCCTGCCTCTTAAACCTGGTCGATTTCTTTGAAACAGTCACCAAGGCCATTGACGAGGGGAAGGTGGTCCACACAGCCTACCTGGACCTCGCAAAAGCCTTCGATACAATACCCAACTCGGGCATTATAGATAAGATCACCAGCTTAAATATAAACCCCTATGTCACTAGATGGGTTGCAAACTGGCTCAAGGACAGAACCCACATGGTTGGAATTGCTGGAGCCATGTCAGACTCCAAACCAGTTACAAGTGGCATCCCACAAGGCTCAGTCCTGGGACCTCTCTTGTTCAGTATATATTTCTCGGCAGTACAGACCAACACAGAAGGACTGTGGCTGACCAAGTTTGCAGATGACTGCAAACTGGGTGCCATAATCAACTCTCCAGCTGACACAAGCATCCTCCAAAAGGGCCTCATAGAAACAGACAACTGGTGCCAGAGCCATGGCCTCAAGCTAAATGCCAAAAGTGTATAGTCATCCCTTTGGCAAAACAAAGTGCCCACAAATTACCCCATAGGTGGTAATCCATTAAGTACAGAAGAAGTAATTAGGGACCTGGGGACCCAAGTTGATAGCAATCTCTCATTTGACAACCACGTGGCCAAAGTGGTTAGAAAAACATTTTATATAGCCCACCTAATCATGAAGGGATTCACATCT
>NC_056739.1:232738569-232796069 GCF_019279795.1 Protopterus annectens
TAAACACAAAGCCTTTAGGCCATGCTTTTTAACCTAAAGAATTAATAATGAAGATATAATTGCTATATCATATAATTACTGCCACTTTTAGGGACATTTATCCAGATCTGAACATTAATAGTAATGATTCCTTGTGCCTTAGATTGGTTACTTTAAAATTGTTTGCAACATTAGCAACACCAGCAGGAGTGTGACCATCCCTACAATGACTGTCTGCTGAGGTGGCTATCATAGTACTCCTTTCAGAAGTAGACATAAAAATCTGTCAGCTACCCCACCACCATGACCACTGCAGAAACTATGGTGCCATTTTTAATTTCTCCAAGACTTGTGGGTTTCTAATACCAAGACTGGAATGGACCCCATTCCTAAGTCAAAGAACAATTAGTGTTCTGGAAATTAGTATTGATTCACTCTTTGATATCAGCCAAAAGTGCTCTTTGCAGCACCCACAATGTGCCCAGTAATGACTCCTGCAACTCGTACGGTGTTACATGAATTGGTAGCATATCTAAATATGAAGTTCTTTTTTATAAGACCAGTTGCTCCTACTACTATTGGAACTGTCTGGGTATCTTTCTTCCACATGGTTCTCATTTCTGCCTGCAGATCAAGGTATTTATGACTTTGTGTCTCTCTGTACGCAAGACACTGTAGTCACTAGGTGTGGCAATTTCAATAATCAATGCTACTTTTGTCTTCTTTTCTTGGACCACTATATCCAGTTTTCTAGCATCTATCTTTTGAACTGTTGGCATTGAGCGATCGCATGTGATATAAACTTCATTATTTTCTATGATTCTTTGTACCTTTCTGTACTTTTTGTATTCTATGGTACCACTGAATGTGTCAAGTCATGGATATTCATTACAGCCTGGAACACAATTTAATTAAAGTTGATCAACTTACCCGTTTTTTCAGCAAAGTCATAAACCGCAATAGAATTTCAAGGATGGATACATTCTCATATATGCAATAAATATTTCCCCCAAGGCTAATTAACACATTTATACTTTAGCAGACTGCATGTCCTCATCAAATGACAGTAGACTGCTGCAGAAAATGAAGCAGCGAAAGGGTGTGAGGTGCTGACGTCAATTATAAGCTGTATTAATAAAGATAACACAAGTTATAAATAACTGAATTTCTTTTTGCCATAATGCACACACAAATGAGATGTAAGCAACTTTCTTTTTCTCCTTTTTGTTTGATATCTCAAAAAGCTCAGTAGAGAAAACTTACTACCATGACCAGCATCAGGGAAGAGTTGCCTGACTGGTGTTACTTGCTCATATGACAGATACTAAAGATTATTAAATCATATTAAAGTATATTACCTTAACAATATGATAACATTCATTAATGTAGTATCTCATTTTATTCCATTAGAATATCATAGTTAGATCAGTCAACAGTAATTACATAAAAACATTTGTAAATATATTGGGTCTCATTTGCCTTACTGAATTTTCACTTCTTCGAATCTTACTTGGCCAGCTCCACTTCAGCAAAACACCATTCCTCCAAAAGCACAGACTATCAAAAATCTTTCCCTGGGAAATGAACAACTTGGCCACTAGGGAAAAAAATCTTAATGGAAGAAAACTAAACCCACCAAAGTGGGGGAGGCATTCTCCCCTCCAAACTAAATATATCAACTCCGAGATAGCACTACACTGGGTAAAGGGCAAAGTTTATCCAGGTGGCCAAGTGGTTCATTTCCAGGGAAAGATTTTTGATAGTCCATGTTTTCGGAAGAATGGTCTTTCTCTGAAGTGGAGTCGACCAAGTAGGATTCGAAGAAGTGAAAATTCGATAAGGTAAATGAGAGCCATATATTATACTGAACCAGTGAAGTGGAATCACATCAATAATGGATGGTTTGGTAATGAAAGCATTACCCATAACTGAAACAGTAGTTGTCAGTATTTACTAATGCAGCAGTTCTTTTGTGAATAGTTCTTTGCAGATCGGTAATGATATTTCATTTCACAAAGTAAAATCAGATATTCATTCTTATCACACAAGAAGCTGTTATAAGAAATATCATCAATAGTTGTCAGAATTCCATAATTCTGTCACAACTTGCAAATTATCTAATACTGCTTAATAGAAGTTTCAGATTTAATGATTAAATGCTTATTTTGTGTTATTAAAATAAAGTAATTTTTTTCACAATACTTGGAAGTCCATTTCTTGTCTCCATTTCTCTCTGTCTCTTTCGCTCACTCTTTTATTTTTATATAAATGTTTTGCATAAGTTAGCACCTTTTGTTTACATGTAGGTCACACAACTGTTCTGAAATTAATGCAGTTATGAAAATATAGGTGATAGTTATAACTGCTTTATCAAAAGTGCATTTAACTCTCAGAATGTCTTTACATTGCCCATTGTTGTGTCTTTCGGCTTTTCCTGGTTAGGGGTCGCCACAGCGGAACTCCGGTCCGCTAATGATTGGCAGTTGATTTTTACGTACCGAATTGCCAGCTCTGATGTACAGCCTTCAACGAAGGTACGCCCATTCACGCATGTCTCCACGCAGAAGACGCTCTAACTGTGAATCGAACTGGACAGCATCTTACTGTGAGGCGACAACGCTACCGCAGCACCACCACTGCCCATTATGGTTTAATATTATTTTTGCTTGCACTCACTTCTGTAATACACCACCTCAACAAGACAGTATCACATCCCCTTTTTGCATTATGAATATAAGCACAGAAATATGTCATACTTTTCACAACCTTTTGCAAATATTCACTAATAACTCCAGCTCTGCAAATCTTATGTTGATCATTTCACTGGCATGTTTAGCTAATCATGATAGCTAGTAGATGCCATCTTGCTGCCTTATTGTATGTATGTATCTTTACCTGAACTTTAGAAATTCATCTTTTCTCATTTAATAGTGAATGTATTCATTTAGCAAAACTAGTATGTAGTAATGAAATCTCCACCATAAAGATGAGAACCAAAAATTTAACACATAAGCTAATTGCTTGGGAGAAACTGCAAATTGTTTTAGACAAATATTAAATGCTTTCCTTTTGCATGTATATATTGTCCTGGACATTTTATATAGTTTATTGTAGTTGTTTCTATGAATATTTTGCTTGATTTTTGATTCATAAAAAATCAAAAAACATATTTGATCAAAAAAAAAAATTCAACTTTGAAAACATTGACAGTATACTCACTTCAGGAAAGCAGGGACATCTTCTATAAAGATAAGTGTACTCTTATGGGATGCATGGGATCTTTGACTCACCGATGACCATACTCATGTAGGAAACAATGAGTTGAAGACCAAACTCTTCTCTGTTCCTGTAAGTATAGGAAGCTGCTTGCTAAAAACTGTAATGGGCAGCTTGCTAACGTTACTGCCATACACTCTTCTCGCACACTAAAGAAATGTAGTAGTGGCATTCAATATCACTTCAGTTTCATAAATCAGTGGCAATCTTGCATTCCCACACCATCTTTACATACTGCCTGTGCCCCTGAAAGCTGTCACTCAGAGTGTGACCCCCAACCCCCTATCTTAGTTACAGTTCTGATGTTGTATTTAGATGGCAGGACCTTCTATGGATCTTATCTGCCTCACAACAAAATTAAAATACCAATGAAAAAAGACTTCTCTCAAATGACTATCTCTTAAACAACCAATAATCTCATTCTAATAGTCAAAAAACAAAAGCAGTCATTTTTGGTACTGATTAATATCTCGCCACCCTGCCCCCAAGTCTGGTACCCAACATACAACCAACATATTCCTATTAAAACAACAAATAACTTTAGATACTAGGCTTATAGCATGATCAAGAACTTTCAAATCAATGTTTTTAAAAATGAACAGAACAGTATGGGATTCTAACCTAGATACACTCGTGGTCATAGAACAAATGTATTATAGTTTTGTTGTTTGTATTCTGTGTACTCTGCAGTGAACTTGAAAACCATGTAAGTGCTCTACCAGCTTAATACATGTTAAATGAATAAATAAGCAAGAATAGAGTGGGGCATGATTCCAGGCAGCGAAATAATGTGCCTGACAAGAGCCTTGCCAAAATACAAGATTAATCTGTTCACTATTTTAATTTTTATTTATTGGCACTTGTCTGCACTAACACATAACAAACACTGCCGCCTGCAAATACACATCTTATACCTAGTAAATGGAAAATAAGCTACAGTTATTCCTCTACATAACTGTGTACCTTCTACAAGCAGATGCAACTACAGAGCTTTAAGTCTGACCAGACTCAAATGCAAAGCCATGGAAAGACTTATGGAACTTATCAATCAGGATATAGGGAACCTTCAAGCAGTGGGCCCAGCTCATTTCAGATTAATCAAGGGCAGGTCATGTTTACTCAACTAGGTGGATTTTTTTTAAAGGTTACCAAAGCAATGGATGAAGTCAAAACAGAACACACTACATACTGTAACCTGACTAAAGTTTTTGACAAGATTCACCACTCAGGCATAGTAGAAAAGCTAAATAAACTGGGAATAAACCTATATTTCAACTTTTGGATTGTCAACTGGCTCATAGATAGGAAACAGGAAATCAAAATATGGGAAGTTACTTCCACAAAGAGTCCAGTCACCAGTGGGGTCCCCTGGAGTTCTGTGCTGGGACCTCTCTTGTTTGGCATCGACTTTTCTGAAATAAAGTCATATAAAAATAGATCTCTCTGACTAAGTCTGCAGATGACTGCAAGTAAGGAGCAGTCTTTAAATCCCCAAATGGCTTAGCCATACTGTAGGAAGGTTTGTCCCAAATAAATAACTGGTGCCAAAATCATGGACTGAAACTAAAGGTCAACAAATGCTTTATTGTGTTTGTTGGAAAGTTATCTACCACAAAGAACTACCACATTGACAATATTTTCATAGTAGATGCTTTTAAAAATGGAATAACGAAAAGATTACAGTTGCAACATTGCAGACATCATGACCAGATATGAAGCTATGCAGGACGCAAAGAAGATTTATTAGAATTATAATTGATGGTTTGAAGAGACAGGATGTGCTGATAATTAAATAATATTTATAAACATCTGGTAATTTGAAGCCACCATGGTCTTTGGGGTGGGGTGATTTGCTATAATCAATTCTTGTTGATTTTGGGAACCTAATAAATCCTGTGAGGGAAATAGCTACAGCTCGGAAGATGTTAGAATGAATAAGGTATATACTAGAAGTAAGAAAGAGAAGTCTTGGGAAGATATTCATTTTGGCAACTTTGGATAGAAGGAAAAGTTAAGTAATTGCTATCTTTTAATATCAGAGATGATATTGTTCCAAGTGTTTAAGAAATTAGTTTTGTAATTGAGGTGAAGGTCAATTGAAAATTTGATCTCTTAAGTATTTGACGTTTCATGTTAATACCATTTATGATATATAAATTAATGCTGTATTTTTGTTTGTATAAAAGGGAGAAAAAAGATGACTTTTGGGAGTTTAGGTTGTAATTAGCAAATTTATAAAATCTGTTGACTATATTCAAGATCTGGGTTACTTCTATGTTTGGGAAGGAAAGATATATGGAAAATAATTTCCAAAACCAGTGAAAGGAATGGAAAAGGTATAAGGACAAGGTATTAATAATGATTTGGCTCGAGTTATAGAAAGAAAAACTACTTCTATATATAAATTAAATAAATACAAAGAGAATAGACAACCCTGACGGACTCCTTTCTTTAAGAAAATTGACTTCAATAAAATCCTGTTTATTACTATGTTAGTAGAGGGTTTATCAAAGAGTACAGCTATACATTTTATAAATTCAGATGGCATACCAGATCTGGGAAGCAGAAATGAAAGTTGATTTTATCAAAAGCTTTAGCTTCATCTACAGAAAGAACATAAATGTGGTAATTTGCTTTTAATAATTGAAGTCATTCAAAAGATATAGTTTGATCTGAAATTTGTATTGTAAAAAAAAGGATTTGAAAGGGGAATTATACTGGGTAAAACACCTTTTAATCTATTGGCATAAACCATTGCATATATTTTTATGTCTATGATAATTGGGACAATTGGTCTGTAATAAGTAGCATTTGTCTTCAGTTTGCTGTTTTTGAATTAAAGTTGTTTTGGCTCTGTTTAAATAGGTGTCAGATATTTTGTGTGTGCTTATGTAGTTAAAAATATGATACAAAATATTAGCCAGTTGTTCTTTAAAATTTTGTGGAGGTCAACAGTATAGCCATCGGGTCAAGGGGCTTTTTTCTGTTTGAGTCTTGTTATTTCTTCAGTTATTTCATTTATTTGAATAGGTTTGGATAAAGACTCCCATTGAATAGAGGTTATTTGCAGGAAAGTAATGAGGTCTAGGTAATTTCCAAACTCATTTTGGTTAAATATGGTAGTATCTGCCTTATGCAATTCATAATGAATCAGTATGATAAACCTTATCTTTAGTTCTAATTGCATAAATGTGAGGAGGAGAGTCATGATTTAGTATTAATTTAGTTAGTAATTTTGACGGAGTTTGCACCCATCCAAAATAGTTTATTAATATTTTAGTTTCATACTAATCTATTAGGACAAATAGTGTAAAATAAGTTGTTTTTCAGATCCTTGATTGACAGATCAGTTTTAAGGTCATATTTCTTTATTTGAGCTGTTTTTTACAGATTTTTAATTCTAATAATTATTCTTGTTCTTTTTGTTGAATTGTTTTTACTTCTGTTTTAGCTGCTTTTCTGTAAAAAAACAAAACAAAACAAAAAAAAAAGTTCTATGCTTGTTTCCTGAATTTTCCTGTAGCTAGTCTAGTCCAGATAAAGATTTGCTGTATTCAGGACTGTTTGTAAGATTCTGAGCCCACCAAGCCTTTCTGTGTTGGAGGGAAGCTTTCTAGCGTATCAGTGGGAGTGGTAAGCACTAGGTAGCCTATCTACCACAAGAGGAGTGGTTTCTGGCCCAGAAATTGTAGTTTATTGGATGTTTGGGTAGTTTTTCCATCCCTTTCAACTTTCTGGTTTAAAATCCTGCATTTATGTGGGTTTACACTTGTTTATGCTCAGCCTAGTAGCAACAAGCTGAGTTAAACTATTACTGGTGCCAGAAAGTCTGCTCTTCAGTTTTTCCCTTGAATCTTGCACTTCAAATAGCTTAATCACTTTGCACTTCTACAGGTTTTTGTAGCAATTATTGTAGGACACCTAAGTGCCATCAGCACCAGTTATTCTTCACGGAAATATCTCCAGTACTTAGTAGTTATGACCACCCTTCCTGGCATGATTAAAGGGCAGTTCTTTGTGCTTTCTCTTATTAATCTGGTGCATTTGGGCATTCTGAGGCAGTGTAGCAACTGCCTCATGTACACAGACAACCCTCTCCTCTTACCCCCCAGCACTCAGACTTGTGAGAGATGCACATATTTCACCAAATTGGAAGCTACACACTCTCCAGCCAATACCAGACTAGCTGGTCAAGAGGAGAAGGTCAACACCTGCACCACACCACATGGAACAGATAGCCCCTGAGAACACCTACCATCAAATCTCTCACATAAAAACATAAACCACACACCCACCTCCACAGAGGCTCTCAACAGAAATTTACGCAAACAGCAGAGACCTCCAAGACAGAGACGCACTTGACCACCACAACAACGCACAAACCACAAGACACATAGTTCACCTCCACAGTGTGCCCCTCAATCTAAGCTCCTAAGGCTAAACACCTTGCCCAATCTCATTCAGAAGACAGAAGAAGTGGTATTTAACTTAATTCTTGTTAACCTTTAGGTGGAGCTAGGAACTAAAATTTCTGACTTTGGAGTAAACTCTTGGTTTAGTTGCTTTTATTTAACAGCTCATCCAGACTCTTTCTATCTTTGCTCTCTCTACTAAAACTGTTTGCTGTTGTTTTTGTATTTTCTGTTTCACTTTTCTAATCTTTGAATTTCACTATTTGTTTTTTTATCTCTGTTTTGAGTTTTTCATTGCCTTAACAGCATAAAATAACCACATTCCACAGCTCTCTCTCTTGTTTCATAAATAGTTGCTTCTAATCACACCTTATCTGACCAAATATCCCCTTTCCAAATTACTTACTGTTTTATTATGTGAGTTCTCACAATACCATTTGCACCAATATTCTAATACAACCACCTTTCATTATTGTTACTCCTACTTTATTTCTATATTTAACTAACAATCTCTTACCTTTAGGTAGTCCATCTTACTTCTAAAATAGTAACTAAGCACTCAACCTTTGAGTCCTAATTACCTTTTCTTCAAGTATTATACTTCTATAACTAACTTCTCTGTAAAAGATGCAGAGTGCATTTACACAATCTTACCTTTCTTTCTCCCTTTTACTGCAGTCCTCTAATACCTAAGATCATCTTTCTGCTACTCTAAATAGATTTTCTCCCCCAAAATAAACCTAGCACTTATAGGCACAGTACTTAATACCCTGATTGGCACTCTCTAGATAGCACCCCAAAAGGCAAATTGGATCTGAACTCAGTGTCCCCGTCAACGAATCTCTTGAAAGTTTTTTTTGTCCAGTCAACATAGGATGTGCAGGATAGTTGCTAGCCAAGAGTCCTGCTCAGCTAAACATAGGAGGAGCTTAGAGACTAGTACACTCGGAACCTCATACCACACAACATATCTACACTCCTCCCACAAAACACATCAGATCAAAAGAGATACCAAACACACTAAAGCCACTCAAAGTCTCTCTCCAACGGCCACCAAAATCCACGTGCCAAAAGAAGCAAACCAGCCAAGACATAGACAAACAAATCTAGTACCCAGCCTTTCAAACAAACACACACCCAGGACAAAGATCAACTCTAATCACCTCTGACACAAAAACAGCACCAAGTGATCGAGGAGCCACCATGAATGGGAGAACAACCATGACCTCAGACTGTCCACACCTGCAACACATACACCTCACACTCAGGTGTCAAACAGTCAGGCCCCTTAAGGCCAAACACAATGCACCAACATAATGACAGCTCTCGATCTCCATAGTCAGCAACACTGTCGTCCCTCTCACCAGACTGACAAAGGAGGCCAGTACACCTCCGCACCTGTCGAGAGCTAGAATCCATCACATAATGATGCCACTCAACAGAGATAAGACAGCAGGCTGACCTTGACTCAGTCATCAGTATGACTGTGTAAATGACTGGGGCCTCATGGACTAGAATGATGCAGCTTTACAAAAGATTATAGGCATTGGGTAAGGATTGGCTTGCTTGAGCCAGTCATCTCTGATCCCAAAGAATGATGCACAATACACAGATAAGAGGATCAGCTTTCTGGCAAGGCAGGAACTCTGGTGTCATTCAAAGGATTTGGCCAAAAATCTGGTGCCTTCTTATAGCTGGACAAACTGCAGCTGCCCATGAGGGCGGCTTGCGGAAAAAGGGCCCCTTATGTACATATTAGCAAAGGCTCTGCCAGTGATGCAAACCTTTTAGGCAAGGGAGCAATTCTAAACAGCACACCCTAAGGTACAAAAAGGGAAAAAAAACCGGTAATGCTGCTCAACAGAAGAAGTCTAAATCTAATCATCACTCGATACCAAACTCCGTACAATACCAATCGATGTCTGTGCAGTGACGAAAATCGGAGCAAGGCCGAACCAAGACAACCCAGCACTATCCCCATTACCATCAATCATCACGTTCGGCACCAAAATCAATAATGCGAAAGGTGATGTCATGTTCAAAGGCACACTGCCCTCCAAGACTGTCAAAGACTGCACCATCAGACCATCCAGGTGCAATTAACCCTAGGCAAGACTGGAACCACCCACATAGCATCCAAACAACCCTAGAGGACAAACTCACTCACCAAGATAGAACACACTAAACACTAGTTAGACCTCCCATCCCAAACACTGGAAAAACATAAAGCCCTTCATGCCTTTCATCATGGGGGAACACAACTCTCAACCACACACCTAGGGAACCCCTAATCCTGTATCATAAACTCAAAAGTACCATGAGACCAAGCTTCAGTCACCATCACAGAGGAAAAGCTTCAAAGACCCTCAAGTAACCTCACCACAAGTCAGCACTTCCAAAATGTCACCCCTCACTAGTAGGATCTCCACTGGAAGCTGATAAAATGGAGGTCTCAACTCACTAGAGAGCCAGAGACCACAGTACCTTCTACTCAGCACCTGCAGACTAGGTGTGGTCTCCTTAAGGCAAGGAGTGAAGACTCTTTGTACAACTTAGCCCTGTCAAGCACAAATGCCTTGGCTGGTAACTCATGGATAAGCAGGAGGAAGCAAAACAAAAAGACTCACGACACAAAGCGAAGAGTCTGGTGGAAACCAGCGATAAACAAACTCTACAACAGTATAAGGCTGCTACAGTAGGGACCGAAAAATACAAAAGGTAAAAACACCCAATCATACTATGCCTTTAAAAACTAAGAGCTTTCAAATCATCAGAAAGCAATTTTTGAGAGAAAAATAGCTAAAGACTCAAGATAAGAATAAGGCCTTCTATGTTTAGAACTCGAAATAGCCAGATGTACATCAGCTGATGTTCAAAATGATGTCAAGATTAGTGGAGAGATATCGTTTGCCATGTACTGAGCCCCCAAACATCAAACCTCTCCCAGCCCCAACTTCTCTATCCCAAAAAAGTCCAGCATCCATACATCTCCAAGTGAGAACCCGAATCTCAAGCAAAAACACAGCACTGAGGGAATTAGAACCCACAGCGCCACAGCTGTTTAACTGAACTTCCCCGAGTCTGACCTCAGCTAACTCCAGGCCCAGCACCCCTGTCTTACCTCTCTGTACTTCACAAAGGGAGTGGTAGCACTGCAACTGGCGGCCCGGCTTGCAGTGGTGCTCTCTCACTCAGGAAATTACGGTATTGACAAGCTGGATCTTAAAAAGCCATGGAGAGGATCATAATGGACCTGCAAAATAAAAGACATAGGGGAATTTTGTTTCTTTGGATCCATCCCAGTTTTTGCCTTTTTTCAAAGGCAGATCATTTTCACTAAAGTCACCAAACTTTTTGACAGTCTAACCAAAGTTTGATTTGAGAAAAGGCAGTGCTGCTCACGCCTTGGCCGAGGCCCCCGGCCAAATACCCATAAAAACTGGTTGAAAACTCATAACACTCGGGTATCAGCAGAAAACTCATCAAGGCTTGTTGCAAACTGGCCTCACAAGATGTGGGTTGGGTCAGGGTTGCTGGAGTCAAACCATGTCCAAACCCATGTGGTGTCAGTCCAGCTGGGGCTGCCTGTCACCTTGTTTCTCTTGTTTGGCATCTACTGGGCCCTCAAACAAACACAGGGTTAGCAGCTGACAACAACACAGTAGATGACGCACTGACTTCGGCCATAGTAGAAACATGATCTGACACATCACAGAAAGGTCTCCCACGGAAAGAAATAGATTTGGTGCCAGGCCATGACTAATAAAGTAGCCAAAATGCCATGTCAAGTCCTTCCATTAAAAAATGCAACAAACTCCCCTAGCTACAAATGAAAGGCAATCCACTGAGCACAGAAAGAAGTTCAGGCACTGGGGAAGATCCCAGGTAGTAGGTAGTCATTAGACCGACACCCATGAAGCTAAAGGTTAGGAAGACCTTCTACATTGCCCCTTCTACTCGAAGGGACTATCTAGATCAGATCAAAGTCTAGAGGTCATAGTCTCATCACTCATCAGACTCATCGATTGATACCAATGATACAATCGGTATTGAATGTGACTGACCCGACGCTTGCAGCAGCTGGAGAGGCCACAAAGTAAATAAACCAACCAATAAAGGGGTCTCAAACATCTCTGTTAAAGAACCCGACTGAAAAGAACTCCGCCTCCTATTCGCAGCGGCTTACCGCTTTGCTAACATAACTTTGCATGCCTAACATAACAATTGAAAATATGATTTGATTTCAAAATCTAGATCCAAAAGAAAGATCCAGAGTCACAAGGAGGCTGAGCGGAGACTTAAACCCGAACACATTAATAGATAGGACGTGCTCTATCACCCAACCCAAAACAAGGCTAATGGAATAAATGAGGTATAGCAGAGGCCCAGAGCACCTGGCCTCCTTGTTCAAGAATGGAGAAATCTTGACAGATGGAGATGATGGATATAGGGATTACCTCAGTGTCACTGCTCAGCAGAGGCACAGCAAACAAAACAAAATAATGATTATTCCCTTATGGCTGGTGGCGTAAGCCACAAAACTATGGCTTAGGGCTGTGCTCGCCTCGGGCAGATAGCCTAGTATGAACCTATGAACCTATGAACCTAATACACT
This sequence comes from Protopterus annectens, assembly GCF_019279795.1. NCBI lineage: Eukaryota > Metazoa > Chordata > Ceratodontiformes > Protopteridae > Protopterus > Protopterus annectens. The sequence continues at coordinate 232,750,852 of NC_056739.1, forward strand.
AATCATAGGTGACTCAATAGTGAGGCACACAGATGTCCCACTCACTAGGTTGAATAAGGAGAAGGTAACAATCAGCTGTCTATCAGGTGCCAAAATCCGACACATAACATATGCACTCAGGTCACTCCACAACAAGTACAAGTATGACTCTGTCATTGTCCTTGTGGGTGTGAATGACCTGAGACACACCTCCGTGGACTACATGGAAAGAGAAATGGTGGAGCTCTTGGATTATGTAGCCCTGGCAGGTATGACCCTAGCCCTGAGCAGTATCCTACCATCACCCAGAATGATACCGCAGTACAAACAAATAATTATTGACTTCAACAAGTTTCTGGTGTTATTCTAAGGGGATCCAGTATCTGTCTGTTTGGGACGACATGATTGATAGACCTCGATGCTTTGCAAGAGATGGCCTGCATCTGTCACTCCTGGGTTTCTGGGTACTGGCTAAGGCTCTTGCCACCCCTATAGTGCCTTTTCTAGGTAGTGTTCCAAAGACCAAATTACCACCATAACAGCTATAAATACATGCAATCTGAGAGTCATGCTGCTCAACGCTAGAATTCTAAATCTCAAGATGCACTCGCTCGAAGCACTCCTCAAAATGGAGAAAATCTCTGTAATGGAGACCTGGATTAAAGCTGCAGAAAGCACCCCTGTGCTACCAGGCTATAACTCATTCCACACCTTTCAGCCCCGAAACATGGACCATAGCTCCAAATGCGATGATGTCTCCATATTCATAAAATATATGCACACCTCCAGACTAGTAGCCCAGCATAAAACATCTGAGATACTTCAGATACAACTAACATTGGGTAAGATGGCAATTCAGGTCATAGCCTGATATAGGTCCCCAACCATGTCCCTAGACTATCACTCCACTTTCCTAAGCACCCTGGAATCTATCAAGGTCCAACTCAACACTCTCATACTAGGAGACTTCAACTACCTCTCCATCAATTGGGAGAACTACTCAAGCACCAATACACTGGCCCAATGCTTCCTGTTATTCATCAGTTCCATTGCCTTAGGCCAGCTCATACTGACCCCCACTAGAGAAAGCAACATCCTTGACCTGGTTATTACTAATATGGGTGACTGTTGCTCTACACCAGTAATCAAGTCCCTCCATGGTCAGATCTGACCATAAACTAATCACCAGGGAAATCCACATCTCACCCACACCCTCCACAAAGGTAACTACCTTGAAAAACTTCTCCAAAGCTGACTTTGGGCTCCTAAAAACAGAGGTGGCTAACTTCACGGCACCCATGCCAATGGAAAATAGCTGAATGACTGCTGAATCATACACCAATGCACTGTACAACCATGTACATAAAAGCATGGAACTAGCCATACCCAACAAAGCCAAGATGCTCTCCTCCAAAAAAAGGAAGCCTATTTGGTGGTCCCCTGCCATTAATAAATTCTACAACAGAAGGATGAAACTGATGCAGAAAAAGGTGATGTCCCAAGCCTGGAAAAACTCCCTTATTAGCCTCAACAAAAAGTTGAAATTCCTCATCAAATCCTCCAAAGCCAGCTATGAAAACAGAATTGCAGCAGACACTAAAAACAATTACAAAGTCTTCTATAGTTATATCAAGAACCTCCACAGCAATACCCAGATTTGCTCTGAGTTACAGCACAATGGTACCTCCTATACTGAGCCAACAGATATTGCCAGCATACTGGCTGACAGATTCAGTGCCAACCTTACCCCCTCTCCCCCGGAAGGACCAATCACAATACCGGAAGAATGCCAGGCACCCAACATTACTGCAGCACAGGTTAAATCTGCATTGACCAAGGCCAAAAATACAGCTTCCATGGGACCTGATAATATCCCTGGCTGTGTTCTACATGAACTACAAAGCAAACTGGCACCACATCTGTGTGCCCTGTTCAGTCACAGCTTTACCTCAGACTTTGTCCCTACCAAATGGCACACTGCTACAGTCATCCCTCTCCATAAAGGGGGAGCAATTACAGACCCTGGGAATTATTGCCCCATTAGCCTGATGAGTCTGATATGTAAAGCTATGGAGCACATCATCATGGACCTGATCAACAAAGATAGGAAATCTCCTAACTCTAGACCCCATGCAATTTGGCTTTGTGAAAAGGAGATCATGCCTGCTCAACCTGTTTGACGTCTTTGAGTCAGTCACCAGGGCTGTGGATGAAGGTAAGGCAGTGCATACAGTCTACCTTGATTTGGCCAAGGCCTTTGATACTATTCCTCACTCAGGAATTATTGATAAACTCGCCAAACTAAGCATCAACCCCTATATTGCTAGGTGGGTTGCAAAATGGCCCACAGATAGAACTCACAATGTGAAAGTAGTAGACTCCAAGTTAGACTGCTGATCAGTCATGAGTGGAGTCCCACAGGGATCAGTCCTGGGTTCACTCCTGTTCGGCATCTACTTCTCAGAAGTCCAGGGCAACACAAAGGAACTCTGACTGACCAACTTTGCAGACAACTACAGCTGGGAGTCAATATTAACTCCCAATGATGCAGACATCCTACAGAAAGTCCTCACTGAGACCAATGACTGGCGTCGAAACCACGGCCTTAAGCTTAATGCCAAAAAATGTGTCATCCTCCCCTTTGGTAAAAACTCAGTTCCCACTAGTTACCTCATTGATGGGAGCCAACTGAGCACTGAAGGCATTATAAGAGATCTGGGGATGCAGGTTGACAGCAACTTCTCATTTGACCACCACATTGCCACTGTGGTCAGAAAGTCCTTCTATGTGACACATATCACTATCAAGGGTTTTGCATCCAGGAAGAAAGAGGTCATTGTCTCTCTCTCTCTCTCTGTTCTTCCCTCATTAGATCAATCATTGAATTTAATGCTCCATTTGACATGTCCTTCACTAGACACCTGTTTAGGTGGAGGGGCCCCAGTAGTACCTCACGGAGAAGATGCTAGACATTAAACACATGTTCTACACGGACAGGCTCAAAACACTCCAGCTGTTCTCAATCTCATATTGCCTACTTAGAGGCGATCTTTGCTTGACTTACAAAGCCATGTCTGACCCTGCTCTGTTAGAAATGCTACATTTAAAGAAATCCCAATCTCTTCACACCACATGCTCCAGAGACTTCAACCTCATTACCATAATCAACAGAACATGCTGGAGGGACTGGTTCCTCACCCAGAGACTGCCCATGCTCTGGAATAGACTTCCCATGCATGTCAAGCAGAGCACCTCACTGTCCCTCTTCAAGAGAAATCTTGATAAGTGGATGGGTAATAGAAAGATCAACACAAAACACCAACATTGAGCAACAAACCTTTATAACAACACAAAGCTTTCAGGTTATACACCCTTTCTCAATGCTTAATCTATAATGTATAACCTGAAAGCTTTGTGTTGTTATAAAGTTTTTTTGCTCAACGTTGGTGTTTTGTGTTGGACTTTGTGATACAGCATTTGGTGTTTAGATCGTAATAGAAAGATCACCCTGGGGATCACTCCAGTGGCTCTACTTGAGAGAGGCACTGGGAACTAAAACTGGGTGGCACTATGCCAGGGCACTTCTATTGGCTAGGCTTGTAAAGGCTCCAGGGCCATTAGCCTAGTACACACCTGTGAACCTATGAACCTATGAACATTTTGTTGAGATGTGAAACCTTGCGTATAAAAAAGCCTTATAGTTGCCCTTTAAATGCTGGTCATAGTACATCTTAACACACTGTACTGAAAGATGTACTTGATGTGAAATTATTTAATAAGTTTTTAACTTCTTGTCTAATTTGTTGATGGTTAAACATGCTGGGTTGAAATACCAGTTTTGAGGAGTATGTGAATTTAAATGATGTATATCTAACTTTAGTTTTAACTGAATCATTTAGTGATCTGACATTGTGTGGGGATCAGTATATTTCCTTGAATATCCCAATATTTGATCTGTCTTTATGGGATCTATTACTATGTACCAATCACCTCCAATAATGTATATGCAATCTTTAAAGCTAGATAAAACATTGAATATTTTTGCTATAAAGTCACTTTGTTTGTTGCAAGGTGCATATATGTTGAATAATGGCAATGGCTTAGATAAAAAGTTGAACTTGCATTTTAATAACACCATCTTCTATTGAAATTATAACCTGAATCTAGTAATGATCCAGAAAATGATTTTTTAATTAATATAGCAACTACAGATTTGTTTGTATAAGTTACTGCTAATTTTACAAATAAAATCAATTTCTTTAAAAAGACATTTTGTTGTTCTCTAAGAAGATGCTACTCTTTCATAAATATAATAGAAGTATTCAATTTGTAAACTGTGTGTAAGAATAGCTTTTTTTCTTAGGGTTTTAAACACCTTTCAAATTCCAGCTATCAATTGATTTAGTATTCATTAGATGCAGTTTAAAGCATATGATCATATAAAACATGAAAATAAAGACAGAAATGAAATAAATTGGCATGTAAGTTGATTATGTGTTGTAATCATATGCAGATTGGTAAGAAAGGATTGTAAATGAATATACTGAGAGTAACAAATTATAAAATGGAAGACAACTTTTTAAACTACCAATAGGCCCAAACCTACTTCACCTGACATAAGAAAACTTTCTATGAAAGTGGGGAAAAAAACACTTTAAACAGTAATTTGTATAAACAACTGCATGAAATCTGAACTTTATTTTTAAGGTAATTTTTTAACAACTCAAATCCTATTCTCGATGACCATTGAAACATAGCAAATCTCAAAACAACAGCTCACAATATTAGTAATATACCAAAATAATTGATATTCATCCAGCATTAGAAACAATAATGATAAAGATTTCAAGTAAGTTAGCAGCACATGAGTGTTAATTGTTTATGAGTCATTCTAGATCATACTTTTAAGATGGCCATCGGAGACCACATTGTCATTTAACTGAGTGTGGCATAAAGTGCAAACCCAAGTCCAAAATATTAATCTAGAGTAAAAGCAAAGATCTTACCAAATGTCAATTTAACTTCTGATTAAGAGCTTAATTGATATTTAATGTATTTGTAAGTAAAGGATGATTTTGCTGGCAGGAGCATTTGAAATTTAATATTATTTTTCAAGAGGCATGCACAGAACAGTGAACGTTTCTCTCTTTTTGTCTTATATTGAAGTAGTAGGTCTTGGGCAAAGGTGATTCTATGGTCCCAACAAATTATAGCCTTCTTAGCCTTAGTGGTTTTATGAATGACATTAGCATCCTGACAGTTAAAGAATCTTACATAGACTTATCTTGATGATCCTGCTTGGGATTTGCATAGAGCACAGTGAGCCCTTTCTTTGGTGATCTGGTTAATGTCTTTAGAGTTCGCCAGTAAAATCTCTAATATTTTTTCTTTATCACTCATATGATATTGGTTATATCTTGGCATTCAGGAATACATCTGATGAGCACCTTTATATAGCAGCTTCTGGCTCTAAAGTCCAGTATTTTATCCTTACTGATGGAATATGCTGTTTTAATAGGTGTAGATCTTTTTCAAGGTTGGTAGTTTGGGACACACAAGAGGATATTCTTGTTTCAGAGAGCTCCATTCACTTGTTGAAGTCATTCAGTTTGCTTTTTATTGATGACAATTGCAAGACAATGCTGTCAATCGATGCCTATGTTGGCTGTAAAGTGTTTCTTAGATTATCCATTATAAATGTTTGCTCTACTTGGTCTAATTTATTTTTAGATTGGGATGTTTTTACATACTTAGCAATTCCATGGTGTCTCTTATGAGTGTTTTCCTTTTCTGGTGTTATTAGTGCAGAGAATTGTGTTTGTGTTATAGTTGCTTCCATTGAATCCATACCAGGTTGGAAAGTTAAAACAAGCATACTGTTGGTATGTAGGTTTGCTGAGATTGCTGCTTGCATTTATTCAGTTCCATTTAATATAATACTTATGTGCATCTAGCTGCAATTAATATATTGCTAGTTTAAGAGTTTGTAAGACTGTTTCAGTTTCCTAAAATCAGTACAATGTTAAGTTTAGTTAGAGATGCATGCTGATTAAGAATCAAATAGCGTACATTCCATTGCTTAACAATTGGTAAGTGGATGATGTTTAGTCATCATGGGTTCAGATACTCAGTATTTAACCACAAAAGCAGAAGTTCAGTGACTTTGAGTTCAGACCATACATCATTGTTTGCCAATGTGAGCAGGCTCTCCACAAATCGAGTTAGCTGGATTAAATGACATTAATTGGGAGCTGCGATCATCACAGTGTTTGTTCCATTGTGGCCATCTTGAATCATAAGCAGTAATTGTCTTGTGCCTTTGCTTACAAGCTGTGATTATATGAGGTAGTGCCAGCTATGCTAGGAAGAGTAGGGCAGTGGATGTGTAACATATGGCAGCATAGCTAGCTGGAGTTTTGTTAAGAAATATATGTCATTTCTATTTCAAAGTGATTTGACAGGTGCTTGTGTTGAAAATGTATTTGTAACGTAGATTGTGTTAAAAAATGTACCAACAGTGGGTCCCGCTGGACAGAAAAGAAATACACTTGTATGTCAGACTGTGTTATAACTGTTGAAATGAATGCATTGCAACAGAGGATACCGGAAGAGAAGAGGTTAATCTCAGTCCAGCTTAATTTGAAAAATAACCTGAAATTAAATTACTTGGTATAAGCCATAAAGGTTGTGTCTCACATGTCTGAATGCAGCCAGATACATAATGTCTGTGAAAACAAGGACTAGGAATCCTGCTTTATTGTCCTTAGTGGTGAACTAATTGCTACCCTGGAAGGGTGGAAGTGTTGAACTGGTTTTATCGCTTCCCAGATGCTGTAACATATCTTAGCAAAGTTCTAATCTATGTATGTGTATTGTGAGATATATGTGCAAGATTATGTTTCAGCTTTTAGTCAGGGGGTAGTGTAGGAACCACAGAATCAGGTGACCTGTTGTGATGTCATTCTATAGCCAGCACTGAACTTATTTTAGTATTACTGAGAGATGCAATAGTGACACATCACTCTGTTTTGGGAATATGACAACAAAGACTACTCACCTACTTCATCTTGCCTTGCTTTAGTAAGTAACCAGGGAACTGTAATTCTTCAGTCAGTTAGGAAAATAATGAGATTAACTAAAAGTATTGTTTTCCTGTATCTGCCTGAATCATTCCAGCTGTGTTGTTTGTATATGTCCTGTGAACTGAAACTCTTGTGTTTATTGTGAATAGATATTCAGTATTTTCATGTTTCCTATGCAATTATTTATTATTAAGTATATCTATACCTTTCATTGTGGCTAGTCTTTTAGAAACTAGTTTATACTTTGAGGGAATTGTATTTATTTGGCGGCACTGCGGGCTTCATGCTCCTGAAAGTCTTGTCGCTTGGCGAAACATTTACCATTTGTATAGGTATTAATTTCACTAGGAGTAATTGGAAACCCTGGCAGAAGCCTTAGAGCAGTGGATTTGTGGATGTTCTGGTGGCAGTGATCTACATTACATTTTAGTTTCAATGGAAGTGGTAGAGTGGCTAAGTTGTGCTAGCCTTTCCCTGGTGTGTGTGTGTGTGTGTGTGTGTGTGTGTGTGTGTGTGTGTGTGTGTGTGTGTGTGTGTGTGTGTGTTCATGTGAAAATCACAGATCAAAGATAGTGTGTGTGTGTCAGCTACTTTGAACAGGGACACTGAGAGCACTGATTTCACAAAGAGAATGGTGGAGGACATGGTTTGGAACACCCGACTAAGGACTTAACTCTATAGCTGTGTGAGGGGAGTCTTATTTAGTGCCTGAAGGGGGGGACCCCAGCCTCAGGTCTGGAGTCTGTTCCCTTTGTGCTCTTAAGGGAAATTGTGCTTGGTGCAGACAACTGTATCTGAAAATATTGCATGTATCCATTTTTGTTCCAAGTGAATGTCCCTCACCAGTGTCAGTGGTGAGGATTGAGGTTCCTTGATTACTGGCCCAGAGGAGGGATGTCACATATTGGTGAGCAGTGGTGTGGATATTAATTGAACTTCTGTAGCCTGTAAGCAGCTGTCACTAAAGGTGTGTGCACTCTCACCAGCCCCAAGGCATACATACAAAGTTTAATTTTTACAACAGCTTTATTTATTTATTTATTTATTTTGTTAGCTTAGTTTAGTCAGGGAAAGCAGGCAAAGATGTCAGCAGAGGATTATGGCAAGCTGACAGTGAACCCGTTGGCTAAGGTGTGCAAATCCAAAGGGCTAGTACATGCCAACCTGACTAAAGAGGAAATTATTTCAGCCTTAGTTGCAGGTGCAGTACAGACCACCAACCAGGATGACAACCAGTCTAGTGATGGGGATATGCAGCCCTCAGAAATGAGACAGTTTGCATTTTCACCAGAGGACTTAAAAACCTGTCTGAAGTTGAAGAGACTTGAACTGGAGGCCAAACATTTGAGCAGAGAGACTGCAGCAAGCAAAATATATGGAATTAGAATCAGCCAAGAGACCACTGCATTTGTAAGCTGAAGAAACTGAGAAACAGAGCAAACATGAGAGGGAGATGCTGACTGTTCATCAGGGTCACTGAAATAATGGGGAGGGGAATAAATGAACCCCAGAAGCAATAAAGGTCAGTAAATTTCTTCCACAGTTTACAGAGGGTGATAATTTTGATAGTTTTATTCATATATTTGAAAGAGTATGTAAACAGTATAATGTTGACCAAGGGCTCTGAGTATGGTTTCTGACCCCTTTACTCCATGGTAAAGCTTTAACTGCTGTTTCTAAATTGTCTAATACTGACTGTTTAAGCAACAAAAAAGTTTAACAATGTTTATTGAAATATTTTAAGTTAACACCCGAAGCTTGCAGAAAAATGTTTCATGAGCATAGACAGAAGGCAGATGAAAGTGTATGTGATTATATTGCTAGGTTAAGCGCTTATTTTCATACATGGGTAAGTGGGTGTCAGTCCACCTTTTGAAAGGCAAGTATACCTTTTGGTGAGAGAATAAGCCCTTAGCACATTGCCTAAGGACATGAGAATCCAGTTGGCAGACTAGGACTGTAACTTTGCAGATGAGCTGGGGAGAAATGGGGATGCATACTTAACAAGCAGAGCACCACTGCACAAGAAGGGGATACCCAGTGCTGCACATGGATATAAGGGAATCCATGGTGGGCAGCCTAAACCACCCCAACAGAGTCCACCAGCAACAGGGGAAGCCACTAGTTCAGGTACATGGCCAGGATCAAGGTTTAGATGTTTTAAATATAACCAATGGCACCATGTAGGATACAGATGTCCATGGAAGCAAGGTGGAGAACAAAAGGTGAGAGAGCCAGCTAGTGGGAATAACAGTATGCCAGTGGTAAGTCTTGAGACAACAAGGGTACCAATCTATCACTGGACTTTGTATCCTATCTTAGTGGTGGAAGACAGACCACTGCTAAGAGAGACACAGCCTCTGACATAACCATTGTGAAGCCTGTAGTGGTTAAAAAGGAGTGGCAGCCCACTCCAGTCAAAGCTTTAGGAGGGACCCCATTACAAATAGCTTTGGCCAGGGTTTACCTTGACTGGGAGGGTGGAAAAGGAAGCAAGCAAGTAGGTGTGTTTTAGGATATCCCTGCAGATATCTTGATAGGGAATGATTTTGATAGTGCAGTACCTTGAGTGCATGCAGTCACATGCAGTCAGGCTTGGCGACAGACATGTGGGTCTGCTACCCTGCAGGAGACCCAGACAGACCTCACACATGAAGCGGAGACTGGAGATGTGGCTATTTCTGGGAGGGAGGTACCTTGTAGCAGTGAGCGTGAAGGTGACCCACAGCTGCTGATAGGTACCGATGTTATCTTAGAAAGAGTGACTGCAAGGGCAGAGGTGAGTGGTAGTACCCAGGCTGGCAATGAGGCACTGCTGTCAGAAAATACCAGACTTCCTTTGGAAGAGAAGCTGGGAAGGTTCACAAAGATAGAGTTGAGACAGGCTCAGCTCTCAGACCCTACATTATGAGGCTTGAGGGAGGTAGCTAAGGAGGCACCAGATTCTCAAGGAAAAGGGGAGTCTGTATACTGGAACAAAGAGTTACTGTATAGAGACTGGATCCCTGAGGCAAAGATAGAGGGTGAGGTAGTACAGCAGTTGGTAGTATCTAGAGTCTACCATCTGGCACTTCTAGCCATAGCCCATGACATTTCTTTTGTAGGTCATATGGGCATAGAGCAGACCAAAAGACATATTATGCAAAGCTTTTACTCACCTGGGATTACAAGGGATGTAACAGGGTAATGCAGGACCTGTGAGCAGTGCCAGAAAGTAGGCAAGGCAGGATACAAGGCCAAAGCTCATTTGATGCCTTTGCCTGTGAGTGATTAGCCATTTCAGAGAGTAGCTATGGATATTTTGGGGCCTCTGAATTCCCCAAGTTCCACAGGGAAGAAATATATTTTAGTGGTAGTAGAATATGCTACTAGATACAGTGAGACAGTGGCTTTGTCCTCCCTTGAGAGAGAGAAGGTGGCAAATGATGTGTTAGAGATTTTCAGCAGGGCAGGTTTCACAACAGAAATACTAACTGACAGAGGTGCCAATTTCATGTCAGACTTGCTGGCTTGTCTGTGGCAGTGTTGTGTGGTGAAGCACCTAAAGACCACCCCCTTCCACCCCCAGACTAATGGTCTTGTGGAAAGGTTAAACTCTACACTGAAAACCATGCTACTAGCATTTGCAGACCAGTTTAGGAGAGACTGCTGTTTGTATACAGAGAGGTACCCCAGGAATCCCCAGGTGTTTCACCCTTTGAGTTGCTGTATGGTCATAGGGTGAGGGGGGCCTTTAGATTTGATTTCAGGGAGTAGGAGTGTAAGTATAAATACCACAAGGAGTCTGTTGTGGCATATGTCCTAAACATCAGGACAAGACTTAGGGAGCTCATGGGCTTGGCCCAGGAGAACCTGGTAGGATCCCAACAGCAAAAGAAGGTCTGGAATGAGAGGGATATGGAGCAAGAGAATATGCTGTGGGACAGCAGGTTATGGTGCTCATTCATGTAAGACACAGTAAGTTGGAGGTACTTGGGAAGGACCCTTCCAAATGGTAAGGAAGATTAATGATGTTAACTACATGGAATAAATGCTAGGCAGGAGGCAGGGGCGCAAACTGTACCATGTTAACATAATGAAGCCTTACCATGATAGGGAGGCTCTTGCATGGAGTATTTGCAGGGGGTGGCAGGAGGAGTCTGTCTGAGGGGGATCTATAGCTACATTGAGCCAGCCAGCAAAATGCCAAGTTATTAAGGTGGAGCCTAGGATTGCAGACATATTACATGACAGTGCAGCACTGCAGTGGAGTCCGCAATGCCAATGCAGATGGGTTCGTAAGACAGGTTATGGGTTACTGTAGTCACAGACAGGCTCATTTCTCTCAAGCAATGTTTCTCTACAGTCACTTAAGAAACTGGCTTGAGTCTTCAAAGGGGGTAGAGATGTGATGATGTGAAGTAGTGCCAGCTATGCCAGGAGATGGGCAATGGATGTGTAGCATATGCCAGCATAGTGAGCCAGAGTTTTGTGAAGAAATATATGTCATTTGTATATTAAAGTTATTTGTACAGATGTTTGTGCTGAAAATGTATTTCTAACGTTGCATGTGCTACAAAATGTACCAACAGTGGATGCTGGACAGAAAAGAAAGACACCTGTATGTCAGACTGCATTGTAACTGTTGACATGAATATATTGCAACAGAGGATACTGAAAAAGAAGAGGTTAATCTCAGTCCAGCTAACTTCAAAAAATAACCTGAAATTAAATTATGTGGCATAAGCAATAAAGACTGTATCTCACAAGTCTGAAATGCTACCAGAGATGCAATGTCTGTGAAAACAATGACTATGGATCTTGTTGTATTGTCTTTAGTGGTGAACTAATTGCTACCTTGGAAAAGTGGAAGTGTTGAAATGGTTTTAAAACTTTCAGGTGCAGTAACACACCTTAGCAAACCTCTATGTGTTTGTGTATTGTGACACATATGTGCAGGATTCTGGTTCAGCTTTTAGTCAGAGGGGTAGTGTGAGACCCACAGAATCAGGTGACCAGATGTGATGTCATTATATAGCCAGCACTGAAATTATTTTAGATATTATTGAGAGTTGTGATAGTGACACTTATTACTCTGTTTTGGGAACCTGACAACAAAAGCCATTTACCCATTGTGATAGTGACACTTATTACTCTGTTTTGGGAACCTGACAACAAAAAACGCTTACCCACTTCATCTTGCCTTGCTTTAGTAAGTAAACAGGGAATTGTAATTCTTCAGTAAGTTAGGAAAATAGTGAGATTAACTAAAAGTATTGTTTTTCTGTATCTGTCTGAATCATTCCAGCTGTATTGTTTTTATATTTCCTGTGAATTGAAACTCTGGTGTTTATTGTACATAGATATTCAGTATTTTTATGTTACCTATTTTATTATTTATTATTGAATATATCTATACCTTTCATTGTGGCTGGTCTTTTAGAAAATAGTTTAACCTTTGAAACATTTGCATTTATTTGGTGGCACTGTGGGCTTCATGATCCTGATAGTCTTGTCACCTGACCAAATATTACCATTTGTATAGGTATTAATTTTACTAAGAGTAATTGGGTGCCCTGGCAGAAGCCTTAGAGGAGCTGGCTTTGTGTGTGTTCTGGGGGTAGTGCATCTACCTTTTAGTTTGGCAGGAGGTGGTAGAGTCGGTAAGCTGTGCCAGCTTTTCCCAGGTGTGTGTGTGTGTGTGTGTGTGTGTGTGTGTGTGTGTGTGTGTGTGTGTGTGTGTGTGTGTGTGTGTGTGTGTGTATTTGTATGTGTGTGTGTGAAAACCAAAGCTCAAAGAGAGTATGTCATCTGTCAGCTACTTTGAACAGGGACACTGAGTGCACTGATTTCACAGAGAGGGTGGTGGAAGACTTGGCTTGGAACACCCGGCTAAGGACTTAAGTCTTTAGCTGTGTCAGTAGGGAGTATTATTTTTGGCCTTGGAGAGGGAAACACAGCAGCAGGACTGGAGTGTGCTCGCTATGTGCCCTTAAGTGAAATTGTGCTTGATACAGAAAGCTGCATCTGAAAATACTGTGTGTATCCATTTTTGTTCCAAGTGAATATCCCTCACCAGTGTTACTGGTGAAGGATTGATGCTCCTTGATTAGTGGCCCAGAGGTGGGACATTACACTAGCCAATGAGGAAATTGCATATAACATGCATCTAAGCTGGTAATCATGAACAGTAGGGTTAATAGTATTGTGTTTTTAACTGATTTCATTAATATGTAAAAGGAGATAATTTTTTCCATTACATCCAGCTTTTTTTCAGATCTAAATTCATCAGAAGCAGCCCAACCACATACTTCTTATGGTGGGGAATATTCACCCCTTGCCCATCCAGGGATGTCTTCTTAGTGTCAGGGTGGTGGAACCAGTACTGCAGGACTCATAGCATGTAGCAGCCTTGCCTCTCTGAATGGGGCCTTCAGGACTTGGTTGAGGACTAGCTGGAGCAGCTTGTGAGCAGAAGAATTCAGCCAGTTGAGGCATTTCAAGACACACTGTCCCAGTTTGTGATGGCCACCTCACCACCTCTGACACCTACTCCCTCAAGATCGAGGTCCTCCACTGCACCACCACCTGGCAGTGAAAATATTTGAGGCTCTGTCAACTAGGGACTCCTGATGGCATCTCCTTGTTTCCTATTTTCCCTTATCCTTCCTCCTACACTTCTTATCAGTTTCTCACCCACACTATCCTCTTTCATAAAAAATACATGAAAAAACAGTGGGTCTACTCCCTACCAAAAATACAGTGCCCCTCTTCTCCCACCTCCTATAGCACAACCTTCTTGATGTGTTCCTGCCATCTCTCCCTCTTTGTTGTCTCCCCTTTCCCAATCTTTCCTATTTCTCCTTCTCTCTTTGTTAAAGTAACCAATAGGGTGTCCACATCAGGATACCCCTATATTAAACATTTTAAATCCCTATATTTTTTAAATATTAATAATAAAAGCTTCTCAGTCCATAGCTTGCCTTAGGTCTTTCAAGTATGACTGGGCAAAGCCATGCCTGTCCACAGTATCTGAATACATACTAAGTACGAAGCCTGTGGCTTTCCTGTAGTACTTTTTATGTACGTAATGCTTAACGCTACGTACTTTACACTTTTGCCATAAGTAGGCATGTTTTTCAAAATGCCTTTGCTTTTCCTTACTCGGCACAAATAGCCTGCACAAACTTATTTGCATATATGCGTAGTAGTACATTTCATGGATAACCGTTACATACATGTGAAGCTTTGGACTATAAATACCACGCAATGTTAATGGCCAGATTTTCATGACTCTCCAGCCATGGTTTTGTATCATATGGAAGAATGTGCAATGGTTTCATAACAAATTTTCTGAACATTATCATATTGATAATCTAAATGTAAGTCACCTCATTCCAAAGCTGCCATTTATCTATCACCTAAACACGCCACAAAAAGAAAAAATGATTTATTATTATTTATTTTACATTTGTTAACCGGGATGGTCCGACTGGATACATGTCTTTTTTCAGCGGAGGCCCGGGGAGAAAAGCTCCAACAGAGTTACATTGATAATTAGGTACAGTAAATGAGCTGAAAGAACTTAACAAAAACGTAGGCTATTTACATACAAGTACAAGACTGCCATTACTATTTCTGAGATTACTACAAATGTAACATTAATAACATATTAGCAAGGACGGTAGGCAGTATAATGACAGAGAGTTAGACAGGATACATATTTCTTTATCACAGTATACAAAGTACTTATCATCTTAGCTAGTTGTTTATGTTTTAGTTAATGGCACAGAGCTAGTCTGGGTTTGAGCAAGGACATAGCCAGTGTGACTTGAAGTGGAGTTTTAGACTATTTTGAATTGACTTAGAGAAGTTGCAAGTGTGATGTTATTTGGGAGAGAGTTCCATATTTTACCAGTGGTGTTGGCAAATCACCACCTAGGTTGAGAGATTTAGTTGTTTGGACACAGAGTCTGTTTGCTGGCAGCTTATATTGGAGTAGGGAGTCATTAAGTTTTTAGTGCTGGGGTATTCTCAGGTTGTTTAAGGATTTTGAAGGCCTCTATGAGTTGGGACTGGTGAAGAAGGTGTGGGAATTCTATCCATCCAAGCTTTTTCAGGTTAGTACAGTGGTGTGTTCTGTAGGGTAGGCCTGTGAACCTGGCAATGTGATTATAGCAGGATGAGAGCTTGGCCAGATCAGATTTGTTAAGGTGAGTGAGGACAGGAGAGGCATATAGTAGGGTAGAGAGAAGGTGTGAACGGGCTGTGGCTGCCCTGGCATTCGGGGTAAGGAAGGCTTTAATTCTATATAGGGTCCCAAGTTTCTTGTTGACTGACTTATTGGCTTGGTTGATATGTATATCAAATCTGAGTTTATTGTCAATGTTTACTCCTAATAGCTTTGTATAGGTGTCTGGGGAGATGATGGTCCCATTATTGGATTTTACAGTGAAGTTTTCAGTCGGAGATCTATTGGTTGGGTAGAAGAGAAGTAACTTGGTTTTGTTTGGATTTAAGATCAGGAGATGGTTGGCAAGCCATTTTTTGACTTTGGTGAAGCTATGTTGGGTGGTAGTTAGTAGATTTGCAAGAGAGGCATTGGAACATATTATAGTAGACAAATTCTGATAACCTTTTTTACAATCAAGGCAATAGAAACTTATAGAGCAGAAGTGCAGTACCAATGTAAGTATTGTCATAACCAGCTTATGATTTTTGAATATCTGTATGTTTAAACTAAGAAGATGATTAGCATCATTGGACTTAATTTATTTTCATCTCATGGAGTCTGCCGTTAAATGTAACATAACTGACTAGTGTTGCTTTATTTAATCAGGGCACTGCTTTCTGCCTAAAATCACAATGTCCCATACCAATCCAAAAGCTGTTTATCTATGAACATTGCAGCACATGTTTCTCTTGTCACAGACAAATGTAGTAATCATACAAAACCAGCTGAGGGTGTACCTAACATGAAACATTTTCTACTGTAGATAATGCATGATTTATTTGTTAGTTCTACTTCATGTGGCTGCCCCCCATGAACAACCTTTCTATTTATGATTTAGAAAACTTTGTTTTTACTTTATTTGATAACCAGGAAACCCATTTCTCAGTCCACAGCTTGCCTTAGATCTTTTAGGTGTGACTGGGTATAGCCATGCCTCTTCACAATATCTGAATACATACTAAGTAATACTAAGCCTGCAGCTTTCCCATAGCACTTTGTATGTGCTTGATGCTTAACTCTTTATTGCCCTTTTCAGTGGTAATATGACAGTATGGTGTGGATAAGTGACTTCCTCAGGGCAACATTGTAGACACATGGAGGCTGAAAGAATAAAACCCTGGAACACAGGATGGAGCTCATTAGCAGTCCTTAAGCTTCAATTATTTCTGCTGTCTGCCATATGAATATAGACTCTAAATGACTTAATGACGTCTCCTGAAGTGCTGTATAATCTGCTCCATAACTGAAGTGTGAAACATAAATGCAAGTTGCATAGTTTCAGAAGATACTACTTCTCGAATATACCATAGTCTAGACACTGTTCCAAAGTGGATCTCCAGTGCAAATCTTGTAGCCTTTTATATGGTCTGTGCTTCCTGGTCTATGTAAGCATTTGTGTGTGTGTGTGTGTGTGTGTGTGTGTGTGTGTGTGTGTGTGTGTGTGTGTGTGTGTGTGTGTGTGTGTGTGTTTGTGTATGTATATGTGTGTATGTCTGTTTGTCAAGACTTGTGTACTTGTGAGTATGTGTGAGTCAGTGTAGCAGGTGCCAATTGACTGCATTACGTATGATTTTTCCCCCTTCAGTTGGCACCCGTATGATTTAGGTAAGAAAGAGGGTAATTCTGTACTTTTACATTTAGGAAATACTTCCAATGCCTGAAATGCTACAGAATGGAATAAGAGAGAGAATGGATGCACTATCTTTCTGCAGTGGAGCCATCTAGTGATATGAATATCAGGAGAAGCTCTCTGCTTAAGCATCTAGATGGAATTAAAAAAGAGTAATGTGCACATTGAAACCAAGTGCCAACATCTAGATGGAGCAGAAAAGACAAATGCACACCTTGAAACCAAGTGATGATAGGCCATTAAGAGTAAATTACCTCTGGTTTGCACATAAACAAAAGATTGATATAAGCATACCTCTTTACATTGGACCAAGCACACATACACTGCAACTGCTATACTATTATGTGATTTTGCAGTGCATCTCATACAGTCAATTATATATCTTATTTGCAGACAGTAACGGTGTGCAGCCAGGGTGATGGTGAGGCTGATTAGCAGCAGAGTTCTGTTGTCTGTTGGTTTGTGCCAGCAGTATCAACTGATCCTCACCATAGCCACAACATATAACAGGTGCCCAGAAGTAATAAGAAAGCAGGGACACCTGTTAATGCCTGGAGGCAAAGCAAATGCGAAGAGATAGAGAATGGATAAGGATAGAAAGAGATGGAGACTATAAAGGGGTGACACAAGGGAGGTACAGCTCATAAGTTAGATTTAGCTATAGTAATCAAAAGACAAATCAACTAATTATCTCAAATTAAAGTTGATACTGCTTTATTTATTTAATGTAATACCTATACAATACAAATTAGCACTATATGACAAACTATCATTTTAGTAATACCAAATAACTTTATTTGATGTCTCTAAATTGCAATTTTTTGTTGTGGATATACAAGACAAGGAAAACAATGTGCTTTTCTGTCTCAGTGGTCATACACTGATATTGACAAGATTTCTTTAGTACAGTTATGGTACTGCAGCACACTTCTAAGACTAGATATGTTGTCAGTTTCCTACAATAAAAGCAGTGTACCCATCTGACCCACCCAGTAAAAAAGTGAAGAACAGGATAAATACAGCTGAAATGGAACTTGGGGATAACAGATGGGGAATCAGAGCTCCAAGAAAATCATTACACTTTTAAGAAGCAAACAGAAAAGCAGAGAAACAACTATCCACCAAAGGTCCATTTCCACAACGTAAAACAAGGTAAACTATAGAATAAACAATGGAAGCGAAACCACCACGGAGTAAAATAAAGTAGACTTTTAATAAACAAGCACTTTCACGTGCTCAAAATACACGCTTCTTCAGGTTTTAACACTTTTAAGAAGGAAAGAAAGGTCTAATTTTGTATCACTTGGTATCAAGTGTTTATACGCAATGAAATTATTTTAATTCAGGGTCTATTTCCCATGCAAAGAGGTATTAAAAAGGAATGGGATTTCCTTGTTCAGAAAAGTTGGGTAGAGAAAGTGACTGACATTTGAATTTTTTCCTTTGATGTCCTAAGGCAGTTATTTTTATGTTGTACCGTAGATATCACTATGTGCTTCAACATTTGGGGGAGGGGGGGGGACTGTATTAAACTTACCAAGCTGGCAAAAAGAGTGTAAAGATGTATGATGCTTGCCCTTATAACTAAGGGTATTAACATTCTAATTCCCCGCCATCCTTTTTCCTTCATATCCTTTTGCAACCCATCCCATACTCTCTTATATTCATTTGCCAATTTCATCTGCGCCACACATTCTAGCAGTCTTTTATATGAGCCGACAATATTATTTGTGAAGTTGCACTTTTAAGAGATCCAGTGAGTTGTCAGTTCTTATAACCCACTTACTGTGTCTCTTTTTTCCTCCTCTGTCCTTCCTCTTCAGATGTAGGACACGAGTTGTGCATCATCATCATATCGTCTATGTCCATTTTGATGTATAATAAGATCTTAAGTGTCTCAAATCTCAGGTCATTATCCAGTCCTTCCATCCCATGTATCACTCAGGCATTTTTTCACTGGATTCTTTCTATCAGGCCGATGCCCTCCCTCCCTTGTTTGCCATCCAAAATATCATACAATATTCAAAGCTTGGTCTTAATAGGGTCCTGTTTTGTGGCCGGTTTATATCTTTGCTTATGGAATTTACCCCCATGGGGATACAATTCAGCATTCTGTTTACTGCTGCCACTACAATCCCCTCACCTTCCATCTTCTTTAATTCTCATTATATGTGTAATCAATACCTCCAGATCATTTTCTTTCTCTCCTCCAGCAGATACTTCACACCAAGGTTGCAGTGGCAGGAATACAGGTCTTTGCATTTGTCTTTGCTAAACCACAGTTGATAGCTTACTGTCAGCTTCATTGACTTTTCCAAATTCTTCTTTAGAATTCATCCCAATCTTTTTCTACTGCTCCATTCTTTGTATGATCAGTGAAAGAGTAAATCCTGTTTTTTTTGCCATAGATATACCTGAGCGAAATATACTAAAGACATACTAAACACCCAGGACATAATCACTTTGTATTCCCTTTGCCACTTTCCTTCTTTCTGATACTGTCTCCTTACCACACATTTTCTGTATCCTACCATTCAACCATGCAGAAATCAAGTTGCTCTGTCTTCATTCTACCTCTATTTGCCTATGAGGCAGCTATTGCAAAATGAATAAAATACCACATTTGACTCTATAATAGACAATTTGTACTGATAATTGCCTGTCAAGAACATATATGTTTGGGTAGCCACGGTGGTGCAGTGGTTAGGTTTGTCACCTCACAGAAAGAGGTTCTCTGGTTCAATTTTTAGGTGGGGTGCTTTCTTTGTGGAGTCTGCATGTCCTCCCTTATGTCATGTGGGTTTGCTCCAGGTGCTCTGGTTTCCTCCCACATTCCAAAGACATGCAGTAGGTGGACTGGACACTCTAAATTGGCTGTAGGTGATTGTGTGTATGTGCAAGTGAGTGGTATAAATGAACTACCATGGCAGGGCTAGCCACCCGTCGTTGTAAAGCTTGGCATGAGATGATTGTCATTGTTGAAATGATACCCCGATCCACGTGCAAAATGGTAAAAAGTGGTTGAGGATGGATGGATAGATCTGAAAAGCCCTTGTTCTCATTATTTACCTCTTTTGCTAACTCCCTTTCAGTTTGCATCTTTGCTGCCCTGACCATGTTTATTGTCCTTTTGCCAGCCTTCTTGTACTGTACCCCACTACCCCAAGTTCACCTTTTTAGGTAATTTCACTTGACGCAGTACCTGTCTGTACAAAAGGATGGTCTTTATGATAGACAAAGACATATTTGATAAATACATTCAGGTATATAGAGGCATTTTGAATAACTAGCAGATTGTATCTAAACTAATCATTTCACACTTTAGCTTGAAAGTTAAGGTAGTTTAACTTTGTTGCTTTTGTTTTGTAATAATTTACTTACCCAAAAACAAATTAACTTTAAAGTCTTCCTTTCTTAAGGTCAGTTTTGTCTTTTTTAAAATTACTGTCTGAGATACTTCAAAAGATACTTGAGAAATATTGCACATTTATAAGATTTACGTTATGTTTACTTATTATCTGTTTATAAAAAATGTTGTTGGATGTTTAGATTTTCCCCGTAGCCTGAAAGGCAATTGTCATTTTTATGCTTCTTACAAACTTCATCTAATATAACTACTTCCAAAGTTACAAAATCCAGGGATAAAATGTGAAACCAGAAGGAAAGTGTCCATTTTCTCCACTGGCCTTCACAAGAGGTGTTTATAAAATCACTGTTTGATGAAACAAATGTACGCCTATATGAACACTTTTGAGATGTGTTGCAAATTAGGAATGATGAAATGTATAAAAAGTATGGAAAATGAGACTATGATAAAATAATTAGTTAGATATAAAATCATTCAATATATTTTTTTCTTTAATAAAGATTTCACTTTTCTTTATGCCATTGCTATAATAATTCTGAAATAAAAAAATATATACATCAGTGTGTACCACCCAAATATAAGACTATTACTGTCACAGTCCCTAACCCCCCACCCCCCAGAATTCCTACCACATCCACATATTTTCTTACACATGGCATTGTGGGTGCATAATGTACTCTAGTTATAGTTTCCAAACTATTAAAAGACAATTGCGAATATGATTGTTTTTTTTTTTTAAGTTTAACTTTTTTTTGTAAAGTGAACATATATTCCAGTAGCTATGGATTGTGTTCGTTTGGCAGTTGGAAGTGCCTTTCATGGTTACAAATGTCAGGATTAAAAAAATTCCATAGCTACACCCATCTTTTTTACAACCTTTTTTTTCTGCCATTGTTCAACCGTATTCTGTCTTGTTCAACCGTATTCTGTCTTTCCTCTTTAATGCCTATTCATTCATCCTTTGCAGAAGATGGAGTATTTTACCAATTAATTCTCAGTTGCAGTGACAGGGAAAGTAAGACCCTCATTAGCAAAAAGGGATACGACTCAAGCAGACATAGGGGGCAATTGTATGTGTTTTAACCTTAATGGCAGCTGTCAGGATGACCATGATAAAAGCACCAAACATACATGCCTCTGTGCATGCCCATCCAAGGTACTGCATATGTTGCCTAGTGAGCATGTCTTTGACTTGCCAGATACTGTTTGTAATTTCCACAGTCTTACCAAGCCTTTCTACAGTGTCAGGACCGCACGGAGTCTGGATGGATCCCTTACCCCAGGACTGGCGACTCATCATCCTGCATTAGCTAGTCATTCCAAGTATCTCTGTCCAGCTCCTCCTGCTCCTGGGTCACAGATCAATACCAGGTCTTCTTGGTTACAGTCAAGGCTTTTTCCTTCTGTGTAACACAGTCAGCCACTACACACATATATATTTAGTTGCTTGTTAAAAGTCTGTCTTATAGAGATGTAAATAATTAATTTAACTCGTATTTCAAAACTGACAAATACTGTTCTTCATTTCCTAAAAGTGCCAGGGTTTGTTAATTTTCTTTTCTTTTTTCTTTTAAGTGCAAAACCAAACACACTATCATATGACTATAATATTGTGTTTCCTTCCTAGATGATCATGCAAGAGTAAAATTGCATCTGATAACATCTGACCATGACTCAGATTACATCAATGCCAGTTTCATCAAGGTATTTATGTTTATATTTTATGCATGCATAGCTTGAGTTTTGTGCAGATATGTTTCAATGTTTACTTATATTATGCTTTATTATTCACTGTCTTGCAATCTTTTTTCTGCTTTACTGTACTGCAGATATTAATTTGTACTATCATTACACTGAAACCATTACGATGAGCTTTCTAACATTTTTCCATATATGTTTTGTTCACAGATATGACATGTACTAATAATTCTGTATATCAGTAAAAATTCAAGAGATTATGCCTAGTTTACTGTTACTGCAATATACTTATACAGAACATTTTTGTCACATTTTTATAAACATTCTAGAAAGCATATGACAATACCTGTGGTCTGAGTTACAAAATGATATATTTATTTATTTATTTGGCATTTGTTTACCGAAAAGTCTGACTGGGTCATGAGATACCCATTTTCAGCTGAGGCCCAGGGAGGAAAGCTCCAGATACATATGGTTAACAGAATGAAAAATTAGACAGACATAATAAAGTCATAACATTCAAGCAGAAAATTTGAAAAACGACACATTAGTTTGTCAGAATAAAAACTCAGACATAAAAAGTCATAGTGTTAAAGTATAAATTATATGGAAAGCCTGCTAATAGGAAGATGTAGCATTATTTATATAATAGTTGATTATCATAATGATTATTAATATTCTAGAGGTCATGAAATATGGTAACAGGTTATATTGGTGAAGGTGTAGGATAGTACGAGTAGAGAAGGGGAGGGTGTGATAGAGGCAATAGTAAGAATAGATGCAGAAAAGGTATGAGTGTAATCTCAGGGGAGTATGTGTAGAGGAAGGGAGGGCTGAGTAAGTTAGTAGTGGGGATAGAGAGAGTAGAGTTACAAAAAGGTATGAGAGTACCTCAGCCTGGGCTCATGCAGGAACAAATCCAAGTTTTGTTGAAGTATTCCTATATAGAGGTTTTGAATGAGTGCATATAGAAGGAAACACACTCGGTTAAGTGGCCAGTATTTAGTAATGAAAAGAGTAATTCACGTAATGAAAAGAGTAATTCACGTAATGAAGAGTAATTCATGTAATGAAAAGAGTAATTCACATTAGTGTAATGTTTGGTAAGGCTTAAATGGAAACGTTATGTGCAAGAAGATAGATCAGGCAAATAAGTATTCATTTCACAAGAAAAAATAATATTTAAATTGTCACAAGTCATAAGTGAGGTAACACTATCTTGTGTGTATTTTATGTGTAAGAATGCTTTTATATAATGCTCAAATATTCAATACAATCTCAAGGAAGCAAAGATCACAGCTCAACTTATCATTTTTATGACCCATTCTGTAATACAGGATTATGATCATGTTGCCAATAATAACCTTTTTATTATGTGTTCTCAACGTGGACGCCAAGAAATTTACCTTGAAAGTGAAGCTCAAGAGGTGAATCTTGGCATCCATGTCAAGAACACATAATTAAAGGTTATGATTGGAGATCCAATCATAATTCTTTGTAGTACATGGGGCTTTATCTGCTCCATGTACTACAAAAAAACGGTGTTTTACCATCTTTCAAAGCCATAAAACATTAGGAGCACTGTCAAAAAGACAGTGTAATGCAGTCTGATATATTTACACACCCCTTGCCATGTCTTTTAAATGTCTAGATTTTTACAGAATCTCCAGATTTTTGCCTCATATATTTGGTCTGGTCCTCATAAAATCCATGGTTTTCTGACAATTTACTGAAGACTGAATTCAGAAAATAATGACATACATTTGAGCTTCAGAAAATGCAGGTAAATACATATCTTGTTATTCTAGCTAATTTCTAAGTCTAAAAGAGAAAGTCAGGCAGGGACAAATTACCAGCATGAACAGCAGGTAAAAACAATTGTATTTTTTATTCTGCCACTGTCTTTGCTAGTCAGTAGTGGCAGATTTGATTGCCTAGCAGGAGACCCGACCTTATCGACCAAAAGAGGTGATGCATAATATTTGTTAAGATCAGGTCTCACACTATATCAGCAGATAACATATTTGTCTTTTCTGGATATTGGAGTGTAATCACCTCAGACCATGCACTACCATGCAAAAGCATATGAAATATATTTTTGCCTACAGGCTTCAGATCAGCATCTACAAAAAAATAGCATTCTGGCTAGTATTTTGGCATTGCATGTGTAGCAAACTAGATACCCCATTTTTGTTTTTTTGCTTCTAAATTCCTTAAATCTTAATGTAGGCTTAGTAGCTTGCTTTCTCTCCCTATATTAGTTATTCAAAATTGTTTCTATCACTTGTACACATAGCAAGCGTATCTTCTCTATTTTGAGTCAGTCTGAGATAATCCAAGAGTTGTAATACATTTCATTTATTTTTAGGCTCTCTAAAAGAAGTTTTATTTCAATGGAATGCATTGATTAATCATTTACAGCTTGACCCAGGAAGTATATCAGAGCTTTTCTGGTGTCTAACTCATAAATGGTGAACACACAGCCATAAGATTCCATCTCAGCAGAGAGTCTGTTATTGGTGTGATGCATTACATTTCAGCAAAAGTCAAATATCCCTCATAATTATGTGGATCACAATTTTGTTCTAAATCAGATGCTTGTAAAATTCATAAGTGATTGCAACTCCCTTTAGTTTAGCATATCTAGCCTTCTAATGCTCTGCACCAGCAAGACCCTACATATTTATATATATTTAAGATAATAATCAAGTTTCTTAGAACAACACTGCTTAGAAAGCTGGTTTTGAACATGTCTTCCCAAACTCTAATCCATCCATACATTCCCAACCTCTTTTTCCCATTTTTGCACATGGGGTCATGGTGTCATGTTATACAGGAGTCTTCCTGACTGTCTTCCACATGTAGGCTAATAGTTAACCCCAAAAGAAGTAAGGAGGATAATGGGAAATGAGAATAATTGTGTATTTTTGTTTTTTTATTACTTATTTGATTCTGACAGAACCAGGAGTCTTTGAGAACTCATCCATGGTCAGAGAAGGAAAAGGCACATAACCAAAGCCATTTTCTGATGCTTGCCTTCCTTGCTATGGGCTGTATATCTTTTCTTACCTCCTTTAATTAAATAAGCACAAGAGACCTTAGGTTAAAATACACTGTTATCACATGGTTTAGCATCAGTGGTATTTATCATGATATGTCGAAATGTACTAATATCCGCATAATATTAATTAAATATATAGCAGGCAGAGACCACTGTTTCTGAAACAAAAGATGACAATGATGAAGCTAGGGGAAGTAATTATTGAAAAGATGAATAACACCTCCCAGTAGATTTTTTTTGTTTCAGTGTAAACTACTCTACCTGTCATGTCAGTAATTCTCAGACATGTTGCAATCTTTATAGGACTGGGATTGGGATATCATGGGATTCAGAGGAGCACAAAAGAAATAATCCTTCCTTTCTTCCTCTGCTCTGGAAAATTGAAATTCATAAATTAAAAAGAATGACTGGCAAGCTGATAACTCAATGAATTTCAAAAACTTGATTATAGGTTCATAGGTAGGTACTAGGCTATCAGCCATAGGGCCTATATAAGCCTAGTCAAAAAGGTACCCTGGATTTCGCCACCCAAGAAAATTATTTTCCTGTGCCCATGTCGAGCAGAGCCACAGAGGTGATCCCCGGGGTGAATTATTGTACCATCATTCTCACATTTACTGCTCCCTATATATATATATGTGTGTGTGTGTGTGTGTGTGTGTGTGTGTGTGTGTGTGTGTGTGTGTGTGTGTGTGTGTGTGTGTGTGTGTGTGTGTGTGTGTGTGTGTGTGTGTGTGTGTGTGTGTGTGTGTGTGTGTGTGTGTGTGTGTGTGTGTGTGTGTGAGATTATGAGGAAAAGTAGGATGAACAAGCAGAGAAAACTTCAAATTAAGTTTAACATTAAGTATACTAGCAAGGGCTTCTGTGTCAGAGAATGAGAAAACAGATACAAGCTCTGTGCATTAATGTGTGTGACTGTGTTTACCAACACAGCTGAATAAGGCCTTGTGATTGGCTTTAGTGGTACAGAGACCTTACGTTCATAATTGTTTCTGCCCTTCTTACTAATGAACTTTAGGGTTTTGGTTACCAGATTTAACTTATACTGGCTGGGGGAACTTATTACAGATGTCTAGAGGCTTTTCTCCTCTTAGAGTTATCTTTGCTGATGCAAGAATTCCACTATAAAGGCTTACTTTTAAACATACCTCATGTTTATGTTCGATGGGAACTCATGCCTCAAAACAGATATCTAAAAGAAATGAAAATCAGGATTTTCTTTAAAAAAACTAAAAAGAAAAAACAAACATGCAAACATATTGAGAATACATCGATAAAATCTCCACTGATGCCTCAACAAGTGCAGTTAAGTTTCTGCCATAGATTATTGTCTTATTGAAAGCTCATATATTTCCTACCCCTCAGCATCTCTACAGAGTTCTTCTATCCTCCAATATAGTGCCTACACTGTAGAAAAAAAAGCAACAGTAAACGCCATACCTAAGCAAGACAAGCCTGAAACCCCAATGACATTAGACTGATTTCTATCCTAACCACCTTGGTCAAAATCTTTGAAAAACTAGTCTTCAATCATCTTACAGAATATATTCAAATTATACCATCATTTTCCAGTGTCATCATGACTTCTCATTTAGATATAGAAGACTGACAATCCTATGCACCTCATTCATTATATCCTCCTTAATATAGGCATGACGCTTTTAACAGTTATTTTCATTGATGTGGTAAAAGCCTCTAAACTCGTAGACCATCAACTTCTACTAAACTTTCTTATTTCAGATGATATCTGCCATGTCTCTCCTCCATGGTTCCTAAATGTCCTATTCACACGAGATGCTAAAGTACAAACTGGATCCTCTTTTCTTCCCTCACCCTTAGTGAAAGGAGTGCCTCAAGGTTACATTTTATCCTCTGCATTTTCAGTTCTATTTATTAAACAACTACCCATGTCATCCTACTGCTTATTACTATTTTACGTGAAGACATTTCATCTGCAGAGCCAGCCCCCCACCAAAATCAAATGAGAATATGAAAAATACCTTTTCCTTCTCTGTAAATGGCTGTTTAAATAGACTTATAGTCAATACCAAGAAGACAAAGTCTATGATCTTCACTACAAAAAAAACAACTTTCCATTACTCGCACTGAATAAGCCTACCGCCTTATCAAACAACTAGTGCTACAAACAACCACTAACTTTCCATTACTCGCACTGAATAAGCCTACCACCTTATCAAACAACTAGTGCTACAAACAACCACTAACTTTAAACACCTAGGTATCTGGCTTGAACAAATCCTAAACTTTCAAGATCCCATCTTTGCACCAAATCAAAATTTAATTTCCTAGTTTTCTGGTCAAAAAATAGGCCAGTCCCTTCACCTGCTACCACTGTGGACATAGGCCAATGGATTTTGATGGTATGGCTATAGTACAGCCTCTCAGTCATATATAGTGCTTACAAAAATTATGTCTTACCTGCAAACCACAGGTAACCATATCTGTAGATTCTCTTCCCTAACCTGCAAAAGGCAACATCACTGCAGTGTCCCACAAATTCAAAATGACAATCACTACCAATTAAAAAATGTAAACTCTTCTCCTAGCCTCCATCATCTGAGATCAACAGACTTTCCACCTTTTGCCATCAAATTAACAGAAATATATACTTACCTTTCTGTAAGCTAAGAGTACAGTCCCATGAAAACCCTTCCTAACTTTTAGCCCCTTGAATAGACTTCTGGGTATTGACCACAATTTTTCAACAAATGCCCCCACCCTTTGGGAATTACTCCCACTAAAGATACAATCGCACCATTCCTACCAAGCCTTCTACAGCCATTTTAATGAATACATGAGTTGTGAAACCTCCTGTAAGTGCTTTACAATATACAGCATAACACAAACGCAATCTCCTTCATCTAGCCGCTCATTACCTTCAAACTACACTCTTTACTTGGCCACGTTATCGTCACCCCTACCCATTCTTTCCCTTCTTTCCCACTTTCCTCTTTTCCTTTAATTTTCCCTCCCCTCTACATTTCCTCCAGCCTGTATACTTTAGTATACATTGTATATAGTGAATAGTTATGTAAGTGCTGCATTTCTAAGCAGTTATGTAATTTTGTCTTTCTGCTTGAATGCTTTTTGTTGGATGCTAAGTTGTACTTTTTCTTCAGTTTTAGTTCTATTTCTTGATAGTGATGGCTGTTTACATATTAGACATTTTTCACTATTCATGACTATGCATCACTATGCATGCATCAGTGTAGAAATGACAACTTTCTTATCTTCTCTCTGTTGTACTGTCCCAGACTGAACATGAAAACAGTCCATTGTGACCGGTATTCTAGCCCAGTTAACAAATGAAAATAAAATAAGTTTAGATGAAAACACAGTATCATCAGGGTAGGGTTATTTTAGGAATAATGATGTTTACAATTATTAGGAAGATCAGCAAATAACTAGCAGTCAGACTGTAATAATCTAGATAGACAGATAAATAGATAGATAGACAGATAGATAGATAGATAGATAGATAGATAGATAGATAGATAGATAGATAGACAGATAGATAGAAGTAGATTCTTGTGGATTATAAAGGAGTTTTATAGACGGTGATCACAGGAAGATGGTTGAGTCTGAACAGGGAGAAAGTGACTTCAGAAAAAGTACGTATTGGGAAATATGCTTTTGAGGACAAGATGAAAAACATTAGCACCTCTAGTGGAAGGAGGACATGCTCAACAAGCCACGTTGCTTCACAAGAGACGGCTTGCACCTGTCACCCCTAGGATTTTGAATACTGGCCAAGGCTCTTGCTGCCCCATAGTGCCTTTTTTAGGCAAGGCTCAAAAGTCAAACCCACCTCCATAAACAGCACAATTAACAAAAAACTGAGGGTTATGCAACTCAATGGCAGGAGTTTAAATCTCAAAATGCATGCGCTAGAAGTACTCCTCAGTATGGAGAACGTCGACATCTGTGCAGTAACTGAAACCTGGTTCAAGGCTCCAGAGAGCACCCCAGCACTACTGGGCTACAACTCATACCACACGTTTTGGCCACAGAACACGGACCGAAACACAAAAGAGGGGGTGTATCCATATTCATCAAGGATACCTACACCTCCAGGTTAGTGGCGCAGTATGATACCTCTGAGATCTTCCACGTGCAACTAAAATCGGGCAAATCTGCAATGCAAATTGTGGCCTGCTACAAATCACCCTCCATGACCCAAGACCACCACTCCACCTTTCTGGAGACACTGGAAAACATGAAGGTCCTACCAAACACCCTGATATTGGGCAATTTCAATTACCCTACCATTCACTGGGAAAACTACTTGAGTACAAATTCCCAGGCCCAGCGCTTCCTGGAATTCATCAACTCAAATGCCCTGGATAAGCTGGTAAACTCCCAGAGGTGAAAACATATTGGACCTGGTCATCACCAACATGGGCGACAAGTGTTCCACACTGGAGGTCAACCCGTACTGGTTAGATCAGACCATAAACTAATCACTCTGGATGTCCACCCCCCCCCCAACTAAGGAAACTACAGTAAAAAACTTTTCTAAAGCAAACTTCACCTTACTTAAGACAGAGATGGTAAGTTTCACAGCCCCCACGCTAAAGGATAATGCTGCCCAAGATGCAGAAACCTTTACAAATGCACTCTATGAGCACCTACAAGGATGCATGGATCGTGCCATCCCTAGCAAAACCAAGACTCACTCCTCTAAGAGAAGGAAACCAGTTTGGTGGACCCCTGCAATAAACAGGCTATACAATAGAAGGAGGAAACTAGTTCAGAAAAAAAGCAAATCCCAAGAAGGAAAGACATCTCTGATCAGTACAGTAAGAAACTGTGGTCCCTCATGAAATCATCCAAGGCTAACTTCAAAAAAAAAAAAATAGCCAAGGATTCAAAAGATAACCACAAAGCCTTCTTTAGCTATGTTAAGAATCTAAGTGGCAACTCGCAGATATGCACTGAACTAGTGCAAAATAGTACAAAATATACTGAACCTACTGATATTGCCAACATCCTGTCAGATAGATTCAGTGCAAACTTCACCCCCCTTTCACCTCCAAAAGGGCCCACAACAATACCGAAAAAGTGTAGTGTCCCAAAAAAATCACAGATGCACAGGTGAAAACAGCCCTTTCAAAAGCCAAAAACACAGCATCAATGGAACCAGATGATATCCCAGGCTGTGTCTTGTGCAAACTACAGAATGAACTAACCCACCACCTAAACATGCTGTTCAACCTCAGCCTCTCCACAGGCTATGTGCCCATAGAATGGCGCACAGCAACGGTTATTCCTCTCCACAAAAGAGGGGCCACAATTGACCCTGGCAACTATCGCCCCATAAGCCTGACTAGCCTGGTCTGCAAGGCTATGGAGTGCATCATCATGGAACTCATTAACAAAGACATTGGGAACCTCCAAACACTTGACCCGACCCAGTTCGGCTTTGTTAAGGGCAGATCATGCCTGCTAAACCTGGTTGACTTCTTCGAGACAATCACCAAGACCATAAACGAGGGAAAGGTGGTTCACACAGCCTACCTTGACCTTGCCAAGGCTTTCGACACCATTCCCCACTCTGGTATTACAGAAAAACTTACCAGCCTAAACATAAACCCCTACATCACGAGATGGGTTACCAACTGGCTTACAGACAGAACTCACACGGTAAGAATAGCAGGCTCCAGGTCTGACTCTAAACCAGTCACAAGTGGTATCCTGCAAGGCTCGATCCTGGGACTCCTACTGTTCAGCATGTACTTCTCAGAAGTACAGGCAAACACAGGAGGACTATGGCTAACCACGTTCGCTGATGACTGCAAACTGGGAGCCAAAACTGACTCTCCAGCTCACACGGGCATCCTCCAAAAGGGCCTTACTGAGAAGGACAACTGGTGTCAAAGTCATGGCCTCAAGCTAAATGCCAAAAAAATGCATAGTCATCCCATTTGGGAAAAACAAAACACCCACGAATTACCACATAGGTGGCAGCCCCCTTAATACAGAAGAGGTAATAAGAGATCTGGGGAACATGGCAACAGGATGAAAATGTAATAGGATAACTGCAGGTATAGCAGATAAAGTACAAATAAAACGGATTGCTGTTGGTTGATCTTAGGGACACCACAGAGATAAGAAATAAGTTAAGGCTACTATGTAAACTAACAAAGAAAGTAAACAATGTGCAAACAATAAAATCAAAATTTACCTTGTTTTAGGTGGTGTGTATGTTGTGTTCATACTGTGTATGCCAGTGAAAGTCTATTTGATAGGCAGGTAGTCTCAGACAAATGACTGAAGAAGTAAGGTAAATGGCTGTGAGTTGTATTAAACAGTAGGTTGTTGCACAGAGTGGAATGCTGACCAATGCAACAGTCCAGAATGTAATAGTATAGGAGTTTGCATCTAAACCTGAAACTGACCAGTCAGAGATGATGCTGGTAAACTCTTCCTGCTGCATCTGTCACTAGGAATGAGTACAGTGCTTAATGCCAGATAGGACAAGCAAAAGTG
This sequence comes from Protopterus annectens, assembly GCF_019279795.1. Classification (NCBI taxonomy): domain Eukaryota; kingdom Metazoa; phylum Chordata; order Ceratodontiformes; family Protopteridae; genus Protopterus; species Protopterus annectens. The sequence goes on from NC_056739.1 coordinate 232,782,391, forward strand.
ATTCACAGAAGTATCTCTTGACCGATAGACAAGTGAAAACGGAACTCAGATGTTGTAGGGCTTATAATGAAGGTCTTCTCCTCTTTTGCTCTTTAAATATGCCTTGAAGTTCTGTCTTTCAGTATTCAGCATTGTAAGCCCTACTGTGTCATATTGTTTCCTCTTGTCAAGCAGTGTTTTAGTCAATCAATTAAAAGCCAAGGTAAGCAGAATCCAATGGCAGCCCTTCACTAAATGCTACTAATTCAAAGAATGTTCCTAAAGGAAAGATCTCCCCTTAACAAACCCTACTGTTCCATTTGTAATATAATTAGGCATTTGAGGTATTTTGAATAAGATCCATTATGAATCTTTTCATGATTTTACATAGAATTCTGATTAGGCTAATGTAGTGAAATATTGCACAGCATCCATCTTTGTGAATAGGTCAATGAGGTCCTTGTATTTATAAAAACATCAGTATCACTGGTACTGAAATTGCTAAAATGGGACAAATAAAGCTTACCACCAGCTTTAAAATAGTTCAATATAATATCTACTGTAAAAAGGAGACATTTTAGAATTTGTGTCAGTATGGACAAGAGCATGAAATTAGGCTTAAAATAATAGAAGCAAATTACCTCCATATTCCTTCAGTGGGTCTTTCATTGTACTTGTTTATTTAAGAGCCACTTGGCTGAAGTGATTATTTGATTTCAGTTACCAGTAGTAAGTTTAACAACTTACAATACTATATATCATGACTAGGTCCTGTATTACAAAATGTAGGTAAAATAGTGGTCATTGAGCTGTCACTTCAAGTTTAGAATTTAAGAAATTTCTCTTACTATGTATGTAATTATTCGTTTGAAAAAACATTGCATTTTAGCGTATTATAACTTCTTGCTTGCATGCTGCAAATTTCATGCATTTCTTCTGTGGCTGGCATTGGATGAATACTAATTATGATTTTTTTTCTTGCACTCATAATTTTGTAATGTGTTTTATTTCTTGATTACCTTAATGAAAGGTTAGGCATATTTTATACATATGAAAATCTTTTTAATATGCTTTTAAAAATGGAATCAAAAATTGCATTTGCTGTAACCGTACTGCGTATAGTACACATACGTGCATGACTTGCATTACTGTTTCAGTTTATGATGTACACATAATTTTTTCTGATACAAACTGCATCGGTTTATACTGAAAATAAATATTATGCCTGTTGCCTCCTTTACTGAATTCCATATAGTTCTATATTGTTGTCCATCACTGTCTGTGCCTTTCATGGCAGCATGCTTCTGATACTAAGTGTTTAAAGATAGTTACACAAATTGTCCTCCTGAATGTTGTAAGCATCATATTTAGCTGTGCACAGTTGTACTCCATAATTTCAGCATTTGTATGAGCTCTTGGATGTGACATTACATAGATTTGAATAATGTCACAAAATGCATCCAATATCTGGAAAATACATACTCATTTATTTACTGACATGGATGTAGCCAACTTTTCAGACATGTTGCAACACCCTCCAAAAGTTCATTCCATTGCGATTAAAAATTAATACAAGAAAATGTAAGAGCATAAATTTAAGTGTATGTGCCATTTCTTTGAATCACATATTGCTTAGTATAAAATTCATGGCATACATTTCTGATCAATTTTATTAAAGCTTTCTGTATGTAGTGTCATCATGCATTAAGTTACAGGGCTTTTGGTACAAAAAGATGTCACTCAGAGTTCTACTTTTATAGCCCCATTTTAAGGTATAAATATATGCATGCGCTATCAATAAATTTCTGTATTGCACTCTGCAAAAGTTAAATCAGGTTTATTCTGAAAATTACATAACTTATTGAAACTGCTACCAAATGTACAAACCATCTATTAAATAGACTTCAGATAAATATTAACTTTTATCCATTTTCAGGGAGTATACAACCCAAAAGCCTACATTGCAACGCAAGGCCCTTTACCAAGTACTGTAAATGACTTCTGGAGAATGATTTGGGAGTATGACATTCTGGTAAGAATTCTATTTATTTATGCTTTGTTGACTGGATTAGTCCCACTAGATTAGTGGCCTGTTTTCAGGAGAGCCCTGATGTGGTAGTTATAATACTAGGGGAAATTTGGCAAGGGCATTAGGGAACCTCCATACTGAATTTAAAAAGGTGTCATGGGATCTTTTACATCCGTCTGATCTACTAAACAAACCAAGCAGATGGACCATGGTTCAAGGTCTCATCCAAAAGATGAAAATTCCTCTTAAAGACGAAGAATAAATATATATTGTTTTTGCAGTCTCAGAGTTAGTATGTACAATTAGCAGGGGAGTGAGGGGTGTAGGGAGGCTTGCCCCCTGCAAAAGCAATGTTTTTGCTTGTTTTTTAAAATGTACATTTTGTATTCACTACAGGTTATTTCTCAGCACATGCATACTACTGTAAAAAAGAGCATGAGGCGTACAAAATGTTTACAGGTGCTCATAGGTAAAAGTAAGCTTAAATTAATATTGTTTTTATCTCCATAGTCAAAATCTGAATGGAGTAAATGGGTGGAGGGTTTTGTTGAAAAGAGTGACATGACGGCTGTTAAGCTATTCTGTTCCACCTTTGTGCTCTGCCATAGAGGAACAGTAAAATAAGTGCATCACGGAGGGAGGTTTCTTGCCAACATCAGAGTGAAAGACAGGAATCAGAAATACTGAAGAGAAAATTTATGAAATTCTTAAGCACCTTCAAAGTTTAGTAGCAGGGTATTGGTTTCCTACGAGTGATATAAGAAACAGTGACTTTAGTAGGAGAGCATGTTGTCCATTTGGAGCAAGTAATAAGGCAGTTAGACGTGAAGTAGAAGACCTTAAGCAGAGTACCAAAACACTGGCTAGGAAATGTAAAGATTTTGAAAGTAGAAGAAGGCATGAGAATATCAAGGTCATTGGTTTCGCAGAAGGAGTAGAAGGCCATGACACCATTTCATTCATGTTGAAATGTGTAATGGAAACTATAGAAAATTTATAGTTAATGATTACCCAGATGAAGATAGCTCTCTGGGTGGTGAAGCAGCCTTCACTGAATAGGACAAGGTACCTAACAATTAAACTGCTTTGCTATATGTGCAATGTGTGGCAAGTATAAAGGGAGTATTCAGGAAGTGTTCATGGTGGTACAGATGCAAGAGAAACTGATGGGATACTTTCTTCCTACTGTCCACATAAGGAAAAAACAATTGGCATAGACACTATGAAATTTTAAGGAGGAGGGAGAGGTAAAAAGGTTGCTGCAGCCTGCATCTTCTCTCATAAATTTTAAGGAGGAGGGAGTGGTAAAAAGGTTGCTGCATCCTGCATCTCTCATAAATTTTAAGGAGGAGGGAGTGGTAAAAAGGCTGCTGCATCCTACATCTCTCATGGTGACATAGAAAGGGCACATCTGTTAGGCTGCTGTGACATCTGAAACAGTACGTATCTGCACTGAGCTAATAATGGGAGGGTGACACAAATGATGACTATTGACTGAGGATGGTCATCACAGAGTAAACTAATGTGAGGAAAACTAAATGTGAGCTATGGGGGAAGAAAGAGTAACAGATGGTATAGTGACGGGGGGAGGTGGTTGGATATTAGGATAAGAATGGAGGAGAAAATCATGGACCTAGTAAGGGCTCTGAGATAAATCTAATTTTTAGGCCTCACAGCATGACATTCTGGTGAAGGGTGGTTAGCAAGACTGAGACAGAATGGATACCGATACAACTGGACAGAGAAGTTTGCTGTTGGTTGCTGGAGGGTGTGGAAGGGGAGGTGGCAGCAAAGTGGTGAAAGACACAGACAAGTCACCCCTGAAGGCAAAAACAAATTAAAGTAATGCGTGAGTGATTTGGAAATATTAGAAAAAAATTATAGAAATAATGTCATGGCAGAAGAGAGATGATAGAGTGGTTCTTATAGAGAGTCAAGAAAATGAATAGAAGAGCTGATGGCTGAAAAGAAACCAGTGGATAACAAGATGAAGAGAACATGGAAATTAAGCTTGTCCAGTGAAGATGAGATCACGAGTTGCTAGCATGTGTGATTTTGCGGGAATTGACTTGGCATAATTCTGTTAAGATACCAAGTGCATGCTCTCCTTTTCTGTCATTCTCCACATGTATGAGAAATATTCTTAGTCCTTTCTCTCAAGAGATTAGTGGGGTACAAAGCAGCAGTGCAGGTATGTTGCAAGTGAATAATGAATAGAGAGAAATGGTCAGAGAGAAACAGCAGACAGAAAAATAAAGATGAAGAAGAATCTGACAGGATAAAGTAGCCAGTGAGCAAAGGGCCACTGCTTGAGTAAATTACCGTTCACTTGAAAGTAAAGGGGTACTGGCAGTGGGTCTATATTACGACATTGAAATGCCGTAACAGCGAACACCTAAACATAGACAAGTATTTAGCAAAATGCATTTCCACGATTCGCTGAATACTTAAAGGACAAATAAATACTTGCCTCGCAACCCAATGGAACTAAATTTACCTAGAACAAACCCACCCATGTGGGGGACTGTGCCCCCACACCCCCATAACTAAATATACCAACTCTGAGATCGCACTATGTGGAGAAAACGGCAAACTTGTGTAGTTGGTCAACTACATCTTTGCCCTGTAAGTATTCAGTGAATTGCTGAAGTGATTTTCTGTGGATACTTGTTGATGTTTTGGTGTTCACTGTTACAGCATTTTGACATCGTAATATAGACCCTTGGTAGCAATACACATTAATTCTGTTTCATGTTGCATTGAAGATGCTGCTTTGTAGATGTTGTATCATTTATGAATTTTGAACAAATGACAAAAACATTATTTAAAAAAAGTGTTTTTAAGACAATGGTAATCTATGTTTCAGAGGATATGATGTTACATTGTCAGTCAAATTCCTTTCTTTTTGTGTACAGGGGGAATTAGAGGGCATACCACAAAATAACAAAATATACAGTAATATACAAAATTGGACAAAATAGAAAGCTGTTTAAAATGCACACATGAACTTGTAAAGATGACTGAATAATGGGGAATTGGGGTCCACGCCATAAATACATGTAATTGGTCACTTGTACAATCAAAAAGTTTAGAGTTGTCTGTTTTACAAGATGGAGATGCTATTTAGATGCAGAATGTGAAGCAATCACTGTATTAGACTTAATGGGATAAGACATAAAAAAGACATAGAATGCTGTATAAGTGGGCAATTCAGGAAAATTGCCATAATATTAGGTTATTATCCTTTCTTATCTTTAGAAGAAAAACAGGGATGTGTGAATAAGTCCTGATACTATATCGATATTTAAATGCAAATGTATATGTTATGTTATGTGGGATTGTAATGAAAGCAATATCTTATGGGGAAATGGAGAGATTTTGGAAACTCTTCTGTTAGAGAGTAGTGCTAAATACAAGGTTGGAAGAGGAAGGCAATACATTCAAGGATTAACAATTGCATTGATCAATAATGATGCTGTCAAAGAACAAATGAGGTCTATACTTCAGTGCTCATTAAGTGGTGACAAGTAGTTTTGGGGTATGAAGTAAGATGAATTGCTATTAGTATTGTATTTAAGGAAGTAGAAAGATAGACGTGTGAAAAATGATTCAGTTCAACTGGTAGATTATGGTTAGGAAGTGGTATATAATGTTGACTGTGTACACCATCTTATGAGATGGCTGACAAAGTAAGACATGTTACACAGATTGAGGAGATGCTGAAGTAGAGATTGTGCCACTGCTCAAGGGTACATTGGACTTTGTCTTGAAATGATGGTGAGGAAATGCAGGGGAAAGTGCAGAGGAATGTAAGGGCAGCCATATGGAGTGTGTGTGTGTGTGTGTGTGTGTGTGTGTGTGTGTGTGTGTGTGTGTGTGTGTGGGCGGGACTAAATATAAAGAGAGAGAGGATAGCAGTAGCTATATTACAAGAATTGAAAATGAAAAAGCAGAGATGAAAACGTTGGAAAAGGGAGGGTTTATGTGGTTAATTATGGAAGAGGGGGGTTAAGATTTTGGTTTTGGGTATAAGCACACAGGGGAAGAAGAAATTATTGTAGGATCAGGAAGAGTGATGTGCCGCAGGTAGTTAGAAGACAGAGGAGGAAGTGAAATTATTTATTTATTTTCAATGTGCTAACCAGGTGGGTGAATTGGTTGAAGTACTCTTTTCAGCCATGACCCCAGCCAAGTAGAAAACAGTAGAATAAGATGCATGAGACTGAGAATTGTATAGCAGACAAACACATTATGAACAGTCATTTAAATGGCAGATTAAATGTGATATAAAGATTAATGTATTTAAGAAATCCACCACAGGTCTTTAAATTATGGCATCTGTTATTTCAAAACTTTCACTATCTGGACACAGCGTAACCTCTGGTATATTTATTTATCCCTTATTTTAGCAATCAGACTTTTATTATGTAATAAAAACAGCCAACACTGAAAAGTTATTGTTAGGCACTTCTCATGTTTCCAAAGCTCTGTTATGTTGTTTTGTCACTTTCGACTACTTGAGCCACATACTGTAAAACATCCTGGCTGTACACTCATACACAGCTTATCATTTCCAAGTTTGCTATTAATCTTGTTAACTGTGCCATGATCTTAATTTGTCAGTCATTAATCCATTCCACTTTTTTAATCTATTCCGTTTCTTATCTGCCTATCTTTTCACAGATGCTTGTTGCATCACTTTCATCCATACTGTCCCACCAACTTGGTAAAAAGGCAAACAGGACTAATGCCTAGTTCTAACAAAGTTTCATCTTTACTCCACCATGTCTGTACATTTAGTAGCTTTATACCAGATCATTTTAATACTCATGCAATCCTAAAAAGTATTTATGTACTCTTCACCTTGCATTGACAGCACTTTTATTTTTATTTGCCAAAACAAAAGTTGTGGTATACACATTGCATTTTTACGTACTCATCAAACACACTGACAACAATATACCTTAACTACCAAAATATAGATTAAAGATCCATCATTTTTATATCATTACCTTTCACAAAATGAACACCAGCACCCACTATATATACACTTAACATAGTTCACTTACTGTCTCCTCAGATCACCCAGTTTTTCAAACTTTTGTTACTTTGTTCAGCTACCCAGTTTTAATTCACCCTTCAGCCATTTCTCCCTCCATTTTAAAGACCAGTTATATTATTTCCCAAAACTCAGAAATACAATTAATTCTTTTGTTGACATTTCAGCAGTGAAGCAACATGTATATGTGTTTTCTCCTGCCTTTCACATTCTTTGATTGTCTTCCTAATGCCTCAGATAGGTGTGCCATCACCTTTTCAAACAGTACTGAGGAGAGATGGTGATACACTGTGATGCATTTGTTCTAAATTTCATTTTATCTAATTGCTAAATATCTAAAAAATTAACTTGTAGCAGATTTAATCTAAAATACATTTAATCTAATCACTTAAAACAACAAAGTGCAGTTTGCTGTAGAGAATTACTTCTGGTGTGGTTTAAGATCTTAGGAAAGTAGGAATTATAACACAATTTACTGTAATGCGTCAGTTGTACTTTGTTAATGCCACCAACATGTTATACTCCCTTGTGTACAAGTTTGCATTTGTCTTGTCAGTAGTAATTCAGTGTGTGTCTTTTTTTATTTTCTCCACAATTGTGTGACCATAGAGTTGACATATGTAAGTATGGGAGTGTAGGGGTACATGAGTGCAGGAATATGTACCATATATGAAAATTTACATAACATGTAATTTGACTAAATTTGTTTTATAATAACTTTGTTTTAGATTAACATTTTGGATATGTTGTGATTAGATAGTCTTAGGTGAAAAATATTATTCTCATATATCTATATAAGTATATGTTGAGTTTTTCAACTGTACAAGCACTAAAGAACAAATCACTGATCCAGGCATTTAAAAAGTCAACATTGTGAAAAACCTACAAAATAAAAAAAATGGTGACTCTAACCAAAACCCTACCCTCAAATTCTGACATACGTTTTCTGCATAGCAGTCATCATCATCATCATCATCAAAACCCCATTTTTCCCATTTTCAGCATGGGGTCAGGGTATAGTGTTAACTGCTGCCATCTCTCTCTCTCTCAATTCAGTGACACACACCTGCCTTCTTCAGCACTCATGCCTGACTGTCACAGATCTTCTCTCACACAATCCATCTACCTCTTTGCTGGATGACCTCACCTCCTCTTATCTTCTTCCTCTCTGTCATAAATCTTCTTCACCTGATCTGTCTTCTGATTTTCTGCACATGCGCCCAACCCACCATAATCTGTTCTGTTTGATCTTTCGGTAATTGAAGTTATTTTGGCTTCTGATTTTATGATGTCATTTATTCATCTGTGTGCTTATAAAAAATACATAAAATGAAATAAGATAAAACATAAGTTCATTAAATATTATCCCTCTGTTTTTTAATCAGCACCGGCTTTAAGCTAACAGCTACATTCATCCCTGGTTTTACCACTGCATCTAGTCTAATAATCCATTCAAGTTCCTTGAGCTCTAGTACATTATTAATATCTCCTCCCCTCATGCCTAACTTAACCTCATTTATTACTCTAAATTTAAAGCCATGGCCTTCATTCTCCATAATATGTTTAATTAATGCATTGGTCAATGACTGCCTTCTAATTTCAGATTTGTGCTCTATAATGCGTTGTTTTAATTTTCTAGTTGTTTTGCCTACGTAGAATGCTGTGCATTTGACACAAGTAGCCAAATATACTATACAGGAAGTATTGCAATTCGCTATGCACTTAAATTCAAACTTTTGCTTAGTTATAGGATGCTCAAAAACATTTTTTAAATCAAATATATCACTATAGCATGTACAATTAAAACACTTCTGCATAAGTGTTTTATTTAAACATTTTGCTTTATTTTCCTTAAAGTCTTTATAGCATAATTTTTGCTTTAAATTTTCTGAATTTCTAAAAGAAAAATTTGGTTTTGTATCTAATATATCTCTAATCTCTGGCATAGCTAACAAAATTAGCCAGTTCCTTTGTATAATATTACAAACGTCTTTAGTGTAGGCATTAAAGGTGGTCACATACCTAATAACATCCTTTTTCCTCTCTGGTGCATTCATTAACTTGTTCTTATGGCTGCCAAAACAGGGACCATATTCATTATGCCTTTTCACCTTTACTTCTTCATATATTGTATGTGTATATTTGGGAGGGTAATCTAATCTAATAAATTCCTGTACCATCTCATTTGCTTGATTTAAAAAGTTGGCATCCTCTGTATTTAATTTACTAACTCTAATCAATTGTGATTTCAATATACCTTTAAAGGTATGTTGAGCATGCATACTGTTCTTCCTAATATACCTATTAGTATTCACCTCTTTCTTGTAAACCATTGTCAGCATGTTATTATCTTTTTTATATAGTTTAATATCTAAAAAATGTATATCTTCCACAGAACAACTCATTTTGAACTTTAAAAAGTTTGTAGTTTGATTTAAATAATCAATATAATTATTTAATTCATCTTTGGTGCCACTCCAAATAAAAAAACAATCATCAACAAACCTTTTATAAAATTTTACCTTACTATTAAGCATATTATAATCACTCAGTAAAAATTGCTTCTCCCAGCAGTACAATACTAAATTTGCATAGGTATTCGCTACTTGGGTGCCCATTGCTACACCAGTAAGTTGAAGGTAAAACTTTCCATCAAATAAAAACACATTTTTTGTCAATACAACATCCAGTAACATACAAATATTTTCTATCTCCCTTGCTTGCATATATGCTTCTGAAAGTAGGAAACTTCTAATGACATCCAAGCCATACTCATTTGGAATAACTGTGAATAGTGAGACGATGTCTAACGTTACAAAAATAAATGTTTCTTCAGTATTAAGCTTATACCATTTATATAATTAATTTAAAAAATGTTCAGTAACTTTAAGGATGCTTGGGCACTTAGACAAGTGTTTACTTAGTTGTATTTGCAGAAACTTGGAAATTGGCTCCGTGACCCAACCATTACCTGATAGTATTGGTCTGAGAGGGGGGTCAATTAAGTCTTTATGAATTTTAGGAATACCGTAAATTTGCAGTATCCTAGGACAGGGTGTGGAAAAGTAATTAAAAAGATCTATAGTTATATCCCCAGCTATTTGTAATTCATAAATTATTAAATTAACCTGTGTAATACAATTTTTAACATCATTAACAGTAACTTCTTTAAATGTTGCTGGGTCAGACAGAAAAGTTTTAAACTTTCCAAAATATTTGTCTCTGTCCATTATAACCACAGCTCCCCCTTTATCTGCCTGCTTTATTATAATCTTATCATTCTGCTCAAGCTCTCTCAAGGCTTTAAATTCAGGATATGTTAAATTGTAACATTTTTTTCATTTCCTTACTCAAATATAGCCGTCTCAATTCCCTTTCAACAACATTCATAAACGCGAGCACAACCGGATAAGGCTGAGGTATGAAAGTGCTCATTTTTTTACAAGTTGGAAGTACATTAGGACTTTGCTTAAATATTAATTTTAGAGACAAATTTCTCGCAAACATTCTGGTATCTATAACAGCTTGCACGATGGTGTCCCGAGCATAGGGTATAAACTTCATACCTTTAGCAAGTAGTTCTAACTGATCATTGCTTAAATCAAACACAGAAATATTCACAGTACCTTTAAACCTCATATAACTAGCTGGCAGCAATTAAATTTAGAACTGAGTGCTAGTTATATGAGGTTAAGTTTGATGAAATAGACAATCTTGAAAATTACATCCTAGCATTGCCTTGCTTTACGAGCTGTACTGTACAATATCAAGCTTTCTTAGACCGAATACAAACTTTAGACGCTAAGCTTGAATTGAAGAAAAAAAGTAAAATCCAGTGTGATCTAAAAGATTATAGCAATGGACATATCTTTTCCTGGCCAAAAAATGAAATTAAACCTGGGCCAACTTCAATCACACAGAAAAATATAAACAAGGAAGGAAATACGATATCTGGTGGTCTGGATCAGCTAGATAATTTTGAACAACCACAGGAATTAGGATTGACCAATCAAGAGGACCATATACAGAATTCTATAAAGGAGTCATCAAATCAGCAAACCGCCCCTAAAGTAAGAGTGGAAGCTAGCGACTCTCAACAACGAAATACAGAAGGTAATTCTCTTGCAGCAATTACCATGTTTAAATGAGATGATGGATTTTCAATGCGTGCTATAGGGGACAAGAATAAGAAGGTTGAAATCTCTTCTTTTTTACCTTTCCGATTGAAGCAACCGGAAAAGATTGCTATTCAACCTCAAGCACAAAGGGGCCGTTCTCAACAGAGGAACAACTCGCGACAGAGAATGCCCCAACAGACGACGCCATCTATAAAAAGAAAGAACAACAGTCCTACCAAGCACAACAAGACAGCACGCCACTAAATGGATCTAGAGAGATGTTTAAAGGTACTGTGAATATTTCTGCATTTAATTTAAGCAATGATCAGTTAGAACTGCTTGCTAAAAGTATAAAGTTTATACCTTATGCTCAGGACACCATCATGCAAGCTGTTATAGATACCAGAATGTTTGCGAGAAATTTGACTCTAAAATTAATATTTAAGCAAAGTCCCAATGTACTTCCAGCTTGTAAAAAAATGAGCACTTTTATACCTCAGCCTTATCCGGTTGTGCTCGCATTTATGAATGTTGTTGAAAGGGAATTGAGACGGCTATATTTGAGTAAGGAAATGAAAAAATTTTACAATTTAACATATCCTGAATTTAAACCCTCGAGAGAGCTTGAGCAGAATGATAAGATTATAATAAAGCAGGCAGATAAAGGGGGAGCCGTGGTTATAATGGACAGAGACAAATATTTTGGAAAGTTTAAAACTTTTCTGTCTGACCCAGCAACATTTAAAGAAGTTACTGTTAATGATGTTAAAAATTGTATTACACAGGTTAATTTAATAATTTATGATTTACAAATAGCTGGGGATATAACTATAGATCTTTTTAATTACTTTTCCACACCCTGTCCTAGGATACCGCAAATTTACGGTATTCCTAAAATTCATAAAGACTTAATTGGCCCACCTCTCAGACCAATACTATCAGGTAATGGTTGGGTCACGGAGCCAATTTCCAAGTTTCTGCAAATACAACTAAGTAAACACCTGTCTAAGTGCCCAAGCATCCTTAAAGATACTGAACATTTTTTAAATTAATTATATAAATGGTATGAGCTTAATACTGAAGAAACATTTATTTTTGTAACGTTAGACATCGTCTCACTATTCACAGTTATTCCAAACGAGTATGGCTTGGATGCCATTAGAGGTTTCCTACTTTCAGAAGCATATATGCAAGCAAGGGAGATAGAAAATATTTGTATGTTACTGGATGTTGTATTGACAATCATCATCCATCCCATCATGTCATCCACTTACAAGCTGCACCTTGTCAGTAAACCTACACTGAGTGTCACAATTCTTAGTTCATGTTTGGCAGGTTGATTGATTTTACATCCAGCTTTCATTCAACAGAGCTATCACAGATAACCCAGGCTGGGCAGCTAGTCAGCAGCCCACCAGTAGATTTTTGACCCAAGGCTGCTGGGCTTCATGACAGGCACACACTGGTCAATAGGGGCACATACACCCCTCCCACTGTTAGCATGGGTCCCTGGTGTGGGTCGGGCCCGCCAGCTTATCACCAACAAATACCAATGCCTATTTGATGACTTTAGTCGACATGACCAAATCACCTAGAGACATATTTTACACCATTGTATTGGTAGCCCTACCAAAATGCACAGTCTGTGATCTGTGTTCTCCTATTTTGAGGATATTGAGCACTAACGTTGGTGCCCAAAGTGGTTGGTCTGTACAAATCTTCCCCCTATAGGGCACCATGTGGAGTTTGTGCTGCTGCCCACAGCTCCATTCATTGTTGAGTTTGAGATTTACACAATATATTTTTCAGAGGTAGGAGAAATCTGGCAAAGGCACAGCAAGAACATGCAAACCCCAAACAAGCATTGGCCATGGATCAAAATCAAACCTTGTAGTATGTGCATGGAAGGTGAAGACTTTAACCACTATGCCATCTGGTCTCTCTGCAAGTCTAGCAATGCTCATTTGGATTAATTATTCATCTCTAGCTTCTTCTCAACTATCTGTCTCACTGCAAACACCGGGTCAGTTGTGTTGCATTGACATACTCCAAATTTCAGAAAATGTGGTTCCTCTCATACTGAGCAGGATTACTATTGCAACAGCACATCATCAGTAAGGTAAAACTAACCAGTCTCATGATGGTCTATACACAGCTTATGTTCCCAGTTAGTGGGGGAACAATTCAATGCTTGGAGAATTCTGCTTCACAATGATAGGAATAGCCAACATCAAAGGATCAGCAAGCAACATCACTATGAACATTTGGCTGCCACAAGCCATTTACCCCTGTGGTAATTTTTACTGACACCTCCTGCTTAATTCCAAATAACCAAAAGGATTGCAAGGATGAGCATCAGCAATAACTATATTAAACTGGCATTCAGTTCATCCCTCAGTGCCAGTTTTGTTTACCAAAAGTGGCACATAGTAGTAGTGATCAATACATGTTATTGTAAGATAAGGTATAAGGCTGTGGTTAGAGAAAGGGTTAG